>NW_004444277.1:728548-744874 GCF_000243295.1 Trichechus manatus latirostris | reverse complement strand
AAGGGAGGGGAAAGGATGGGGTGCACCTGTGGGGGGAGGGGAAAGAATGGGGACCACCTGGTGGGGAGGGGAAGGGATGGGGACCACCTGAGGGGGCAGGAGGGGAAGGGATCAGGAGCGGGCATGGACAGGTGTGAGGAAGGACCCTGCAGCCCCTCCTCTGCACCCTCCATCCATTTTAGAGCCTGGAATGGGGGGGGGGGCGCTTCCCTGCAGTGCGACAGTGAGACATAGACAGATTCTATAAATACCTCCCACCCGCTTTCTACGCCTAAGAAGAAAGATTGACCTCCAGCAAAAGAGGGTGGGGGTGGAGGAAGTTGCCTTCGGGGGAGGGGGGACACTGAAACCCAAAAATTGGAAAACATCCTGGTCTGGGGTCTGAGGCCTGAAAAGATATGGTGGCTGGGGGGCGGGGATGTTGGGGAGTGAATCCTTGATGAGGAGACCCGGATTCAGGAAAGGACCCTTGTCACTGTGCGTCCACCGAGCGCCCTGCCCCTGTCTCCTGTCTGTCTGCAGGTCTGGGCGTCTGTTGTTCCCAGCACTCTGCAAGGCTAGAAAAGGAGAAGCCTGTCCAGAAGCTCTGCAGGTCTTTGAGAGGGGTGCACTGGCCGTGGACCTGGGGCTGGGGGAGTGTGGAGGGCAAGGGCTGGGTAGAATTTGGGGACCCCACCCTCCAGCGCATACACACACACACCCTTCCACACTGGGAGTAGAGATGGTGACAGTGCCTGCCTGGGAAACATTGGCTTGAGTGGGGTGGGGGTAAAGGGTGGGCAGAAGGCACACTTGGAGGCCCGGCCAGATTAGAAGAACCCTCTCGAGGGCGGGCCGAGATGCAAGAACTATCTAGACCTGTGCTTGACTCCGAAGTCCTCAGTCTCCCTTGTCTCCTCCTGTCTCCTCCCATCTCCCCTGTCTCCCCCCAACCTCAGGGCAGGAAAAGGAGAAGAATCTCAACATGGAAAAACTCTACAGTGAAAATGAAGGAAAGCCTGAAAACCAAGGAAAGATGGAAAACGAAGAACAGCCGCAGGTTAAGGGAAAGCCAGAAGTAGCTGGTACTCTGGAAGACAAGGAAAAGTTAGGAAATGAGGGAAAGACAGGAAAGAAGGCAAAGACAGAAGATGAGGAAATGCTAAAAGATAAGGGAAAGCCAGAAGGTGAGGCAAAGGGAAAGCCGGAGGGTGAAGGAAAGTCAGAGAGCGAAACAAGGGCTGCAGGAAAGCGCCCAGCTCAGGATGATGTACCCAGAAAAGCAAAAAGAAAAACCAACAAAGGGCTGGCTGAGTACCTCAAGGAGTATAAGGAGGCCATACATGATATGCATTTGAGCAATGAGGAGATGATAAGAGAATTTGATGAGATGGCTAGGGTGGAGGATGAGGTGAAAAAAAACAGACAGAAATTGGGGGACTTTATAAGGATGCAAAAATGTTTTCAGAATCCCTTCTACCCAAAGTGCCCAGGGGCAATCAAAGGTGCCTCTAAGGTCCCACCAAGGGACTCTGAGGACAAGCCTTCCCCGTAGTGCCTTTGGACTTTAAGTCTGGTTTGACTGATTAGAACATTGCCAACCCTGCTTTCTTTTTCCTTGCATTTCCCTGGCAGGCATTTGCTAGGCTCTATGCTTTTACCTATGCTGATACTACGCTTTAGGTGTCACTCCTGTTACCAGCAGCCTTTTGACAAACTGCAGTGCTCTGTGTTTCAGTAGGGGATTTTCACCCATGTACATGGAAGAGAGGTTCATGATTATTTGAAAAATAAAGCAGCTTATATCATATGTATTGTGTTAGTGTTTCTTAAAATGTGCTAGTCTTCCACCTGGCCCATTTTTGGAAAAAAATTTCTATAGACATCTTTGCACAGGGAAAACAAATTTTGTCCACTAAAAAGTTAACAGTGGTCTTCCCGAATTGAAAGATTGTGGGAGATTTCTTTCCTTACTTCCTCTCATCTATTTTTTCCAAAGAACACAGATTAACTTTACCATAAAGAAATAATTAAAGATAAAAAAAACTTAGATCAAAAATACATAAAAAGTAATCAGCTGTCCGGTGAACTTATGAAAGCAGTGGAGATACTTAAAAATCTTCTCAGAACTTAAAACGATGGGGAAAATTCACATTACTTCTGGGACTTCTGGGAGGAATCCACCTGGAAGTTATTACAGATGAATTGCTGTAAGGGTCAGTCTTGTCATCTGCGAAATGAGGATAATACTTGCCTCCCAGGGCTGCCAAGTGGATCACGTGAGGTACTGTGTATGTGAGCTGTGCTGGGCTGGCTCCTACCCCCTCCCTTGCACTAGCAGAACCAGGACTCCATCAGACATTTGGGGGAGAGCTGAGGGAGGTCTCACCTGTGTCTAGGAATAAGTCCAGGTAGCTGAGAGCTGGGTGCCACCCTACTCTGCGTACTGTCATGTCTGCTGGGCACTGTGCACCTTCTCGTGGATGCTGCACCCTCCTCAGGCTTCCAATGCTGATGATAAATTGGAGTCCTCAGGGTGACAAAGTTCTGTTGATTTCCCTGGAGTTCCCAGTGAGCCAAAGTCCACTCCATCCCTGCCATGTGACATCTGGATGTGTGGATAAAGCCCTTTCCCTCACTTTAGAGTTATACTTACCTAAGTGGGTAACACCTGAGTGATAATTGGGCCCCTGATGGCTTTTTTTTTTAACAGTCCTCTCTATGTTTTATTGCTGATTTGTAAGTGTGTTTTGCATACAGCCATCTCTCCTCCAGATTCAGGTGGTGGGTGGTGGGTAGGCCAAGGGTAAAATCTGAGTAGCACACACTGTGCTGTTCTCATCTGTCAATGTGTTGTTCACTTGATTCCTTTTTCCTTAAATTCTCTCCCAGGAAACTCCTGCCAGGCTCTGCCTTACTATTTTAACACATATACCTACACTTAGATTTTTAGAGTGTTGCTACTCAAATAGTGATCCATGTTCCAGCTGCATCGGCATCACCTGAGAGCTAGTTAGAAACAGGGATTTGAACAGGTTGGAACCCCTGCTGAGAATTTGCATTTCTAACAAGTTCCCTGGCGAGTATTTGCATTACCACCCCAGATATACTGAATCAGAATCTACATTTAAAAAAAATTGTGTTTTAGATGAAAGTTTATAGCACAAATTAGTTTTCCATTCAAAAATTTATACTCTAATTGTTTTGTAACATTTGTTGCAATCCCCGTAATGTGTCAGCATGCTCCCCCTTTCCACCCCGGGTTCTCCGTGTACATTCATCCAGTTTTCCTGTCCCTTCCTGCCTTCTCATGTTTTCTTTTGGGCAGATGTTGCCCATTTGGTCTTGTATACTTGTAAAAAGTATGTTCCTCATGTGTGTTGTTTATTTTATAGGCCTGTCTAATCTTTGGCTGAAAGGTAGACTTTCGGAGTGGCTTCAGTTCTGAGTTAGCAGGGTGTCCAGGGGCAATAGTCTCGGGAGTTCCTCCAGTCTCTGTCAGACCAGTAAAGCCTGGTCTTTTTATGTGAATTTGAATTTTGTCCTACAATTTTTCTCCCGCTCTGTCCGGGACCCTCTATTGTGATCCCTGTCAGAGCAGTCAGTGGTGGTAGCCAAGCACCATCTAGTTCTTCTGGGCTCAGGCTGGTTAAGGCTGTGGTTCATGTGGTCCATTAGTCCTTTGGACTAATATTTTCCTTGTGTCTTTGGTTTTCTTCTTTCTCTTTTGCTCCAGACTTAATGGGACCAACAAACGTATCTTAGATGGCTGCTTGCAAGCTTTTTAAGACCTCACCAAAGTAGGATGTAGAACATTTTCTTTATAAACAATGTTATGCCAAGTGACCTAGATGTCCCACAAAACCATGGTCCCCAGCCCTCAGCCCCAGTAACTCGGTCCCTCAAGGTGTTTGGATGTGTCTAGGAAGCGTCTATGGATTTGCCTTGGTCAAGTTGTGATGCTTTCCCCTATACTGTGTGTTATCTTTCCCTTCACCAAAGTTAACTTGTCTACTATTTAGTGATTTCCCTTCCCCACCCCTCCCCTCCCTTGTAACCATCAAAGATTGTTTTTTCTATGTGTAAATCTTTTCTTGGGTTTTTATAATAGTGGTCTCATACAATATTTTTCCTTTTGTGATTGACTTATTTCACTCAACATAATGACCTCCAGATTCATCCATGTTGTGAGATGTTCTGTGGATTCATCATTGTTCTTTATCATTGTGTAGTATTCCGTTGTGTGTATATACCTTAATTTGTTTATTCATTCATCTGCTGATGGGCACTGTCTTAGTCATCTTGTGCAGCTATAGCAGAAATACAAGTGGATGGCTTTAACAAAGAGAAATTTATTTTCTCACAGTCTAGTAGGCTAGAAGTCCAAATTCAAGGTGCCAGCTCCAGGGGAAGGCTTTCTCTGTCGGCTCTGGAGGAAGGTCCTTGTCATCAATCTTCCCCTGGACTAGGAGCTTCTCCGTGTAGGAACCCAGGGTCCAAAGGACGTGCTCTGCTCCTGGCACTGCTTTCTTGATGGTATGAGTTCCCCCTATCTCTCTGCTGGCTTCTCTCTTTTATATCTCAAAAGAGATTGGCTCAAGACACAATCCAATCTTATAGATTGAGTCCTGCCTCATTAATATAACTGCTGCCTGTCCTGCTCGTTAACATCATAGCGGTAGGATTTATAACATATAGGAAATCATATCAGATGACAAAATGGCAGACAATCACACAACACTGGGAACCATGGTCTAGCCAAATTGATACACATATTTTTGGGGGACACAGTTCAATCCATGACAGGCATTTAGGTTGTTTCCATCTTTTTGCTATTGTGAATAATAATGCAGTGAACATGGGTGTGCACGTCTATTTGTGTGACGGCTCTTATTTTTCCAGGATATATTCTTAGTAGTAGGATTGCTGGATCAAATGGTATTTCTATTTCTAGCTTTTTACGGAGGTGACATATCATTTTCCATAGTGGTTGTACCATTTTCCATTCCTACCAGCAGTGTATAAGAGTTCCAATCTCCCCACAACCTCTCCAGTATTTGTTATTTTCTTTTTTTTTTGATTAGTACCAATAATGCTGGGGTAAGATGGTATCACATTATTTTGATTTGCAATTCTCTAATGGTTAATGATCGTGAGCATTTCCTCAGGTGTCTGTTAGCTGCCTGAATGTCATCTTTGGTGAAGTGTCTTGTTCATATCCTTTGCCCATTTTTAATTGGATTAGTTGTCTTTTGTTGTTGAGACGTTAAAGTATTCTACAGATTTTAGAGATTAGAGACTTGTTGAGTATGTCATAGCCAAAATTTTTTTCCCCAGTCTGTAGGTTCTCTTTTTACTCTTCTGGTGAAGTCTTTTGATGAGTGTAAGCATTTAATTTTTAGGAGCTCCCAGTTATCTAGTGTATCTTCTGGTGTTTGTGCATTGTTAGTTATGGTATGCATTGTACTTATGCCATGTATTAGGGCCCCTAGCATTGTCCCTATTTTTTCTTCCATTATCTCTACCATTTTATGTTTTATATTTAGGTCTTTGATCCATTTTGAGTTAGTTTTTGTGTATGGTTTGAGGTATGGGTCTCGTTTCATTATTTTACAGATGTACATCCAGTTTTGCCAGCACCATTTTGTAAAAACACTATCTTTTCACCATTTGATGGACTTTGGTCTTTTGTCAAAGATTAGCTGTCCATAGGTAGATGGATGTACATCTGGGTTCTCAATTCTGTTCCATTGGTCTATGTGTCTGTTGCACCAGTACCAGGCTGTTTTGACTACCATGGCTGTATAGTAGGTTCTGAGGTCAGGTAGTGTGAGACCACCTACTTTGTTCTTTTTCTTCAATAATGCTTTGCTTATCTGGGGCCTCTTTCCATCTGATTAGAGTTTGGTGATTAGTGTTTCCATCTCGTTAAAAAAATGCTGCTGGTATTTGGATGGAGATTGCATTATATCTGTAGATCGCTTTGGGTAAGATTGACATTTCCACAGTGTTGAGTCTTCCTATCCATGAACATAGTATGTTTTTCCATTTATGTAGGCCTAGAATCTACAGTTTAACAAAATCCCCAGGTGATTCTTATATATAACTTCTTGGGAACTTGTTTGAAATGCAAATTCTCAGCAGGGGTTTGAACTGGAATGAACCGGTTGGAAGCCCTGGCAGAAATGCATAATCTCAGGGGCCTGCCCTACATCTACTGAATCAGAATCTTTTTTTTTTTTTGACAAGATCCCCAGGTGATTCCTATGCACATTCATATTTGACAATTACTGGTTTAGAAGGATATTATCCTTAGCCTCCCCTCTCCCACCCACACATGAAATATGTGCCTAAAAGAATAAATTTATGCACTACACAAGGTATACATCACAGATTAAATAGACCTGTATTTATCAAACTGCAGCTGCATCCCCCACCTGCATTAGTAGGTCTTGAAATCAGTTTAGTGGGTCAAGACCTGCAATTTTTAATGAAGTAGAATAGAATAAAATACAGCCAAATGGTAAATAATCAGATTGCAATGCAGGTAGTTAGGGTGAGTGTTGTTTTATGAAATGTGTGTTTCAGTTGTGTGTTTATGTATGTGTGTATATACCCTGAGTTGTAATGAAAAATGTATTTCTGCCTGGGTTGCAGTTTTTAAAAATTAAGAAACACTGCATTGGACTCTTTGCTTCTCAAAGCACAGCCTTTCCTTGTCATTCGGATACCCTTAGTGTCCAGCACAGTGCCTGACAATAGGTTCTTGTCTTAAAATAAATACATAAACCATAATGACTGAGTCAAGAGTTCTCATCCCAAATCAGTCCCTGTCTACATAAATAACTGGATTTCACTTCTCTAGCAGAGTTTGCTTGCATTCCCAAAAGGAACATTATGGGGAAGGGTTTGTACCATCAATTTAACCATGCCTCATTTTATTAGTGCCTGTGTTAGTGTTTCTGAAAGTGTTCTAGCCTTTCACCTCTTCCAGAATCACCAGGGGACTTTGTTGAAAATGTGAACTCTGACCCTCATCTCAGGTCTACTGAGTGCAGCACTAAAATCTCCATTTTTAACAAGCTTCCCAGGTGATTCTGATTCACCCTAAAGGCTGATGGTCACTGATTTTATTATTATGTTCTCAATCATTAAGTGTAAACCACAGGGAATGCAGAAGAGTTACAGTGTCTCTTTTTCTTGAGGGGAGTAAAGCCCTTTCTAATGTATAAAGCAAAGTTTGGGAGTAAGAATTTATAAAGGCAAAGATTAATATATCTACTGCAAAAACCTAAAAGTGTCTTTAGCGCAAATCAAGCCTATAAACAAAGGCAAGGCATCTCATACCAAATCAAAAGCAAACCCATTGCCATTGAGTTGATTCCAACTCATAGCAACCCTATAGGACAGGCTAGAACTGTCCCATATGGTTTCCAAGGAGTGCCTGGTGGATTCAAACTGCCAACGTTTTGGTTAGCAGCTGTACACCACCACTACACCACCAGGGTTTCCAGGCATCTAATAGTGTATTTCCTTGTCCAGATGTCATGAAAACTGTAGCAGTTAAATTGTTCCATTGGTAAATAAGACTCACACGACCTGAAATGGCAATGCTTGAAAATCTACAAAAAAAAAAAGATGGCAACAGTATTAAGGAAATGCATCATAGCCAAAATCTGTCTCAGCAAGTGGCTTGGAAAAGCCAGGTGCAAGCTCCAGCTGTCCTCCCTCTATAAGACCCTTGGCAGGATGCACTTTCTCTCTTGGATCAGGAGCCACTGATATGCCCAGAACACTTTGGAACCAGGGAGCACAAAATGAAGTCCACCCAGATTTCTTGTACTCTGCTGCTGGTCATGTAGACATATTCTTGTAGAGCCTGGGAGGAAGGAGGCACTGCTATCAGGTGCACATTATCAATCTCACTATTTTCAATAAATATTGCTAAAAAGCTGGTACAAACCAATAGTCTTCGGACCCATGGTTATAAAACCACACTCTTTTAAATCAGTATGTTTCATGCCTTTGCCACTTGTCAATGCCACAGAATTAACTCTCACATAACAATATACCTTTTAACCCCTCCTTAAAATGTGAATAAAGCTGAATTGGAGTACCCTTCCTCACTGCAGGCACCATTCCTAGTGAGTGCTACTAACACAGCCATCACCCATTTGCTGGCTAACTCCCTGTCTACCCATCGGATTCACCCTTCTCCACCCTGCTCTGTGTCCCAGGGAGTCTGACCTTTATGGACCGCTTCAAAGGACTCCACTGTTCTCTGGGAGCCAGCAATGGAGAATGTGGTCAGGAAATTTATTCCCCAGCTTGCTACCTGCAGTGCCACCAGGTGCTGGCTGAGTCCCTTTTCCAGAGGTCAGTGTTCCTGGAAGGTGGCCCTTTCTACCCAGGCTCTGTATCTCAAGCTTTCAGTAATCTCTTCCCTTGTCTCTCAGGCCTAGGGGTAGTAATCCCACCTTTAGTAGCCCTGAGGTATTGCACTATCCCTTGTGGTTCTCCAATACCCTTCCCCCACTTTTGTATATTGTCCTTAAAAAAAAAAAATCCCTCAACTTTGCCAATGTGAATGTGCCTTCTGTTTTGTGTTATGCACTTCTGTCCTCAGATACAGCAAGAGGTATCAAATGTTACCCCAGGAATTGGGTTGCTCGCTTATTTGAGAAGGGCAAGAATAACCTCCTTACGATGGGGATCAGGAGAGTGGGGAGTGGGTGTAAAGAGAGGTACATGGCTAATCCATGGCATGTTGTAGTATTACAATTACTCAAATTAACACCACTGGTGCAACGGGATGAAGTGTGGGTGGAATCCAAGGCTTTGGAAAATTAAGTGGCTTGTCACTTAAGCACTTTGGTAAAAAAAAAAAAAGAAAGAAAAGTGTCAACAAGGAAAATATTAGCCCAAGAGACTAAAGGTCCACATAAACCAGAGACTCCACCAGCCTGAGACCAGAAGAACTAGATAGTGCCCAGCTACCACCACCGATTACCCTGACAGGGAACACTACAGAGAGTCCCAGATGGAGCAGGAGAAAAGTGCGGAGCAGAGCTCAAATTCACATAAAAAGACCAGACTTAACGGTCTGACAGAGACTGGAGGAACCTCTGAAACTGTAGCCTCCAGATGCTCTGTTAACCCAGAACAAACACCATTCCTGAGGCCCACTCTTCAGACAAAGATTAGACAGGACTATAAAACAAAAAATAATATACGTGAGGAGTGGGCGGCTCCTGTCTGGAGGCAGGTTGAGGAAGCAGGAAGGGACAGGAACTGGATGAATGGACACAGGGAACCTGGGGTGTAAAGGGGGAGAGTTCTGTCACATTGTGGGGATTGCAACCAATGTCACAAAACCATATGTGTATAAATTTTTGTATGAGAAATTAACTTGAGCTGTAAACTTTCACCTAAAGCACATTAATAATAATAATAAAGTGTCAATAATATTGTAGAGTCTCCTGTGTTCATCCCATGGCCCTAAAGATTATGCATAGGAAAAAGAGGAAACTTAAAGCTAAGAAAACACAACAGAGAACACATGTAGAGAACCAGAAAGCCTCCATGACAGCTTTAAAGGAGTCCTTCATCTTAGGAAAGATATATCTGAGGATCAAGCCCAGGTCCTCATGGTGTCAGAACTTCGAACCAGTTCATTTCTGTTCAAACCCTTGCTGAAAATTTGCATTTCCACCTCAGATATACTGAATCAGAATCTACAGTTTAGCAAGATCCCCAGGTGATTCTTATATATAATACATTTTTGAGACCACTGCTATAATAGTGGTTCTTAGGATTGGTCCCTAATAGCACCACTAGCAACACCCGGGAACTTGTTAGAAACGCAAATTCTCAGCAGGGGTTCAAATTGGAGTGAACTGGTTTGAAGCCCTGCTGGTGTTGCAGAGTTCCCGTGCTAATTAAATGCTCCACCTGCCATGGCTTTTACAGTAAGGTAAGGACACTGGTAGTGAAAGACTAGAACCCTGATAAATAGGATAGGGGTGTATTTGTGTGCACATACTCCAAGATATTAACAAATACATTGGTGATAGGGTCACCAGCATCACTGAAGAGTTCTGTGGACCTGTGCTCTGTAGGGTGGAGATGATGGTGGAGAATGCTGCTGTGGAATTGGGCTACCTGATCTTTTATTTTTTAAATTTTATTGTGCTTTAGATGAAATTTTACAGCTCAAGTTAGTTTCTCATTCCAAAATTTATACACATATTGTTTTGTGACATTGGTTGCAATGTGACATTATTCTCCCCCTTTCCACCCCAGGTTCCCTGTGTCCATTCATCCAGTTCCTGTCCCTTCCTGCCTTCGCGTCTTGCTTTTGGGCAAGAGTTGCCCATTTGGTTTCGTATATTTGATTGAACTAAGAAGCATGTTCTTTACATATGTTATTGTTTATTTTGTAGGCCTGTATAGTCTTCATCTGAAAAGTGGGCTTTGGGAGTGGTTTCAGTTCTGAGTTAGCAAAGTGTCCAGGGGCCGTAGTCTTGGGGGTTCCTCCAGTCTCTGTCAGACCATTAAGTCTGGTCTTTTTTCGAGAATTTGAGTTTTGTTCTACATTTTTCTCCCCCTCTGTCTGGCACTCTCTGTTGTGATCCCTGTCAGAGTGGTCAGTGGTGGTAGCCAGGGACCATCTAGTTCTTCTGGGCTCAGGCTCTGGTTCATGTGATCCTTTAGTCCTTTGGGCTAATATTTTCCTTTTGTCTTTGGTTTTCTTCATTCTCTTTTGCTCCAGATGGGATGGGTGGACTACCTGATCTTAATGTGAATGATGGGAATCCCAGAGTGGTGGAGGTCAGGTGGCAGTGCTTAATCATCTGAGACAAGGTGAGTGCAATTAACACAGTAAGCTACAGGGATGGAGTAGTAATCAGAAGCTGCTTGACCCACAGGAATCTGTGGTGATAGCTAATTGCAGCATTCTTATGAATCTTCCATAAACTTTCTCCAGTGGGACTTGAAGACACTTTCCAGAATGACTGTGCACTAGGGAAAGAGAAATACCAGGATCTTCTTGGGATTATTAGCTAAAGGCTCCAAACTGATGCTCATCTCTGACGGCCCAAAACTCCACCATGACCACTAGTCATACTGAGGGGCTAAGTCTAGATGAGGTTATAGAGGGAATAAGGCCATGCCCTCTTGCCAATAACTATTATCTATTTGAAAAGTAGTTTCCAGTCCCTGGTGGGGACTGACATCTGACTATGGGATTCCAAGTAACTATATATCCCAAACTACTCATCACAAAGTGGGTGCTATTTGGGCCACCAAATCATAGGATTAGATGTGCACAGCAGCATTCAGTTTTAAGATTGGAATGATACATACCAGACTGAGCTCAAATATGTCTCACAGTGGGTGCAGTGGAACCACAGATCCATCTTGTGCTTTCTTCTCCATTCCCAGAATGTATAATGAGAACAGATATACTTAGTAACTGTCACAATCACCACGTTGGTTCCCTGACCAATGGAATGAGGGTTATTGTTGAGGAAAGCACCAAGTGGAAGCCCCTATAACATTCCTCATCTCCTGACTCATTGCCAAAAAGGTAAACCAAAAACAATACTGCATCCCTGGAGGGACTGCAAAGATTAGTGCCACCATTAAAGACTTGAAAGATGCAGGGGTGAATATTCCTACCACATCCCTATCGAATTTGCCTGTTTGATCAGTGAAAAAGCCAGACAGTTTGGGGAAGTGATAGTAGATTGTCTCAGACTTAACCTGATGTTGATGACAATGGTAACTACGGTTCCAGACATGGTATCTTCAGGAGCAATAAACAGGTCCTTAAGTACCTGGTATGCAGCTATTAATTAGGTAAATATTTTCTTTTCAATTCTCATCAGTGTAGAAAATCAGTAACAATTTGCATTTATGAGGCAGATACAACTGTATACACTTACTGTCTTTTCCCCAGAGCTATGTCCTATCTCCAGATCTTTGCCATAATATATCTTCTGGAGGGACCCTGTCCACCCTAATATCCCACAGAGCATCAAACTTATTGCATTAATGAATTATTCTAATTGGACTTAATAAGCAGGAAGTAGCAAGCATCCTAAATGTCTCAGAAAGATATGTACATGCCAGAAGAGTAGAAAATAAACTCTGTGAAATTTCAGAGATCTACCACATTGGTGACGTTTCTAGAGATTCAGTGGTCTGGGCTTGTTGGGATACCCTCTCTAAACTGAGGCACAAGTTGCTGCACTGTGAACTATCATAGTTCGTGGGCTTCTTTGGAGTGTGGCAGTAACATATACTAAATTTGGGCATGCCGCTTCAGTCTATTTACTACATAACCCATAGCATTGCCAATTTTGAGTAAGACCCAGAGTAATAAAGGTCTCTGCCACAGGTCCAGGTTGTGGTGCAAGCTGCTCTACTACTTAGGGCTTATGACCCAGCAGACTCAATGATATTGGAGATGCCTGTAAAGAAAGATATGTTGTATGTAATCAGTGTTAAACCCCAATAGGAGAAACACAGCACATACCTCTAGGGTTTTGGAGTAAGGCCATGACCTCTTGCCAACAACTATTATCTATTTGAAAAGTAGCTCCCAGGCCCTGGTAAGGACTGAACATCTGACTATGGGATAACAAGTAACAATGCATCCTGAACTACTCATGGACTGGGCGCTATTTGATTCACAAAACTATAAGACTAGATGTGCACAGCAGCATTTGATCTTAAAATGGGAATTATATATACCAGACTAAGCCCAAGCATGACTGGAAGGCACAAGAAAACTGAATAAGCAGGAGGTTCAGACTCTCAAAGTACCTCTTTCTACTGTTTGGCTTTCAAACCCCATTTATGGCCTCATAGGACACTCCCTATGACAACAAAACAGTAATAAAAGTGTGGGTCTTGTTTACAGATGGATGTTGGGGCCAACTGGAAATTGAAGGCTGCTTTACTACAACCCCACTCAGGGGCAGCCTTGAAAGACATTGGCAAAGGGAAATCCTCCTAATGGGCAGAAATGTAGATGATATATCTGGTTGTCCACTTGGGGTAGAAAGAGAGATAGCCTTATTCATGAGCAAAGGTGAATGTGTTGTCTGTCTTCTCAGGGTCTAGGAAAAAAGAAGCTTGGAAAATTGATGACAAGGAGGTTCGGAGGAGAGATATGTGGATGGACTGATTCAAAGCAGAAACACAGGGCAAAGATATAATTTCCCACTTAAATCAGCACCAGATGGCACTATGGAAGAAGTTCTCAATAATTAGGAGGACAAGAAAAGTTTGGCTTCCAGAAATATTAGACTATTTGTTTCAAAGCAAACCTTCCACCAAGAATTACTAGAAACCTGGACAAAAATAAACATCTCTTTGAAGACATTGGAGAGCTAACAAGGCAGTGAAAATTTGTGTGACAAAAATCTTCAAGAGAAAAGAAATTCTACACTTGACACTACTTTTTGCCTTGAGGCATTTGCTGATTGGAAAGTTTAGGATAAGAGGCTGAGAAGTGAGTGAAGTTTTTAGCAGTCCCAAGGAGCTGGGGCACAGAAATCAGAGTCTGGGATACAAGGGAAGAGGGGTCTTAGCATATATCCCTGACTTTCA
Source organism: Trichechus manatus latirostris (assembly GCF_000243295.1). Lineage (NCBI taxonomy): Eukaryota > Metazoa > Chordata > Mammalia > Sirenia > Trichechidae > Trichechus > Trichechus manatus. The sequence goes on along the minus strand of NW_004444277.1, from coordinate 731,275 downwards.
GTTGAGACCTGGTAAGGCTAGGCTCTAGGAATAAAGGTGAATGGGTGTCATGGATTGAATTGTGTCCCCCCAAAATATGTGTATCAATTTGGCCAGGCCATGATTCCCAGTATTGTGTGATTGTCTGTATGTGATTTTCCTATGTGTTGTAAATCCTACCTCTATGATGATAATGAAGTGGGATAGGCTGCAGTTACATTAATGAGGCAGGACTCAAGCTACAAGATTGTATTGTGTCTTGAGCCAATCTCTTGAGATATAAAAGACAGAAGCAAGCAGAGAGAGACAGGGGAACCTCATACCACCAAGAAAGCAGCTGGTGGGTGGAGGGCAGAGCGCTTCCTTTGGACCCGGGGTTCCTGTGCAGAGAAGCTCCTAATCCAGGGGAAGATTGATGACAATCTTCCTCCAGAGCTGACAGAGAAAGCCTTCCGCTGGAGCTGGCACCCTGAATTTGGACTTCTAACCTACTAGACTGTGAGAGAATAAACTTCTGTTTGTTAAAGTCATCCACTTGTGGTATTTCTGTTAAAGTCATCCACTTGTGGTATTTCTGTTAATAGAAGCACTAGATGACTAAGACAATGGGAAATAAGCCTGCCCTCACAAGATCTGAAGCTCAGTCTTAAATAAGATTAATCCCTAATTACAATAAGATGATTTGCCCCTACCATAGCTGCCTGTCAGACACAAACGTAAATCCTTTCCATAGGAGAAGTTAATACCATCAAGAGCCTCAATTTATCTCTACAGTTTTCATAATAATGTCTGGCAGACAAAAAAAAAAAAAAAAGAATTGAATAAAATCTAATAATAAAAACAAATAATAGAGATATACAGAGTGGAGATCCAGATATTAGAATTAACAAACATGGACTTTTAGAACTGTGATTAATATGTTCCAGAAATTAAATGAAAAGATGGAGAATTCCATCAGAGCCTTGGAAATGATAAGAAAAAAAGATTCAAATGAAAATTTGATAATTGAAAATTGTCATTATTGTTGTTGTGTGCTGTCAAGTAGATTTTGACTCATAGTGACCCTATGTGACAGAGTAGAACTTCACCCACAGGATGTTCTAGGCTGTAATCTTTACAGGAGCAGATTACAAGGTCTTTCTCCTGTGGAGCAGCTGGTGGGTTCTAACCGCTGACCTTTCAGTTAGCAGCCAAGTACTTAACCTTTGCGCCACCAGAGCTCCTTAATTGAAAATTACGATAATTAAGAAATCTGTAATAGATTTTACAGCCAATTATACACAATGGTAAAAAAATAAATAAACTGGAATATATATCAGAAAAAAATATGCACAATGAGGCACAGAGAGGCAAACAGATGGAATATACAGAAAATTGTGTAAGAGACTAATGGGAAATAGTGGGAGAAGTCTAACATATATCTAATCAGAGTCCTAGGAGAAGAGGAGAAGATGAGGTAGAAACACTGTATAAAGAAATAATGGCCAATAATTTTCCAAAATTGGTGAAAGACATCAAGCCACAGACTCAAGATATGTTACAAATCCCAAGCAGAATAAATACAAAGAGAAACCATGTAACTAGTCATAGAAAAATTACTCAAAACCAAAGATCAAGAGAAAAATCTTAAAATCAGAGAGAGAGAAAAAAATAATATATTACCTGTAAAGGAAAAAAATAATAAAACAGTTGAATTCTGAACAGAAACAATGGAAGCCAAAAATCCATAAAATGGTATCACAAAGTACTGAAGGAAAACAGATGCTAAACTAGAATTCTACACCCAGAGATGTTGTTGTTGTTGTTAGGTGCCATCAAGTTGGTTCCAACTCATAGCAACCCTATGTACAACAGAATGAAACACTGCCCAGTCCTGTGCCATCCTCACAATCGTTGCTATGCTTGAGCCTATTGTTGAAGCCACGGTGTCAATCCTTCAAAAATAAAGAAAAACAAAAACATTTTAAGATAAAAGCTGAGATAATTTGTCACTAGCTGATGCTCAGTAAAATAAATGGTAAAGGAAGTTCTTCAGGCTGAAGAAAATTGCTCCCAGATGGGAGCATGGACATGCAAGAACAAAGGAGTAGGAGGAAGAAAAGGAAATAAAGACAAAGACGAAGAAGAAGAAGAGCAATGGGAAAGGTAAATATAGGGTTCCATCTAGGAAAACTGACTGATTTAAGAATAATATTTTGTAGGGTTTCCAAAATACATAGAATTTAAAAATTATTTAGACAATAGCAGAAATAAAGGAGGGGGATAAATGGAACTAAAGTTTTCTGTGGTCTTTGCATTAACTGGGAAGTGGTAAAAGTTCAAATTCATATTAGACATTAAAAAGTCAAAGATACATGCTGTAATTTCTAGAGTAACCACTAAAAGAATGTAAAGCATCCATGCTACTATTTGGGGGAAAAGGAGTGACAGAATAATAAAAAGTTTTAATTAATCTAAAGGAAGGCCAAAAAATAGAGAAAAATATAGAAAGTAAAACTTAACATAAGTAAAAGGAGAGCTAGATGAATCCGCATTCATAGTGAGATATCATAATATACTTTTTTCAGTAACTGATAGAACAAGCACAAAAAATTCAGTAAGATTACAGAATATTCAAACAACATTAATGCACTTGACTATGACATATGTGGGACACCAGACCCAACAAATGCAAAATACACATTTTTTTCAAGTACACATAACATTTCCTAGAACTTACTATATGTTAGGCCTTAAAGAAAAAAAAAA
>NW_004444277.1:711180-728448 GCF_000243295.1 Trichechus manatus latirostris | reverse complement strand
GATGAAGATTTACAGAACAAATAGTTTCTCATTAAAAGTCAGTACACATATTGTTTTATGACATTGGTTAACAACCCCATGACATGTCAACACTCTCCCTTCTCGATCTTGGAGGACCTTTTTGTTTTTTTTGGTGAAAATGTACATAGCCAAAGATACACCACTGCAAAAATTTCTACATGTACAATTCAGTGACATCAATCACATTCTTCCAGTTTTGCTGCTATTCTTACTATCCTTTTCCAAATTATTTCATCACTGTTATCTTCAACTCGCTGCCCCATAGGCTTCCCATCAAACCTTTTGAGTTGCTGTTGTCAATTTAATGTTTTAATCTCATATAGATAATTCTTTTTTTTTTTGTACTTTAGATGGAGGTTTACAGAACAAATAGTTTCTCATTAAACAGTCAGTACCCATATTGTTTTATGATATTGGTTAACAACCCCAGGACCTGTCAACACTGTCCCTTCTCAACCTTGGTTTCCCTATCACCAGCTTATCTGTCCCCTCCTGCCTTCTAGTCCTTGTCCCTGGACTGCTGTGCCTCATTACTTCTGTTTTGTTTTATGGGGCTGTCAAATCCCTGGCTGAATAGTGAACCTCGGGAGTGACTTCACCACTGAGCTAAAAGGGTGTCTGGGGGCCATACTCTCAGGGTTTCACCTTAAAGAAAATCTTAACAAAATTTGAAAGATTGAAATTATACAGAGAATGTTCTCTTAACACAGTGAGATTAAGATAGAAATTAATAACAAAAAATAATATGAACATTCCAAAACATTTGGAAATGAAGCAGTTCAATTCTAAATAACTCATGGGTCAAAGAGGAAATTACAATGGAAATGCAAACATAATCTGAACTCAATTATAATTAAAATATGACAGGATAATTCTTGCAGGATTTATCTAAAAACATTCTTAGAGGGAAAGATATACACCTAAATGCATGTATTAGGAAAAGAAAAGGGAGGCTAAAAATCAATGACATGACTTCTACTTCCAGTCAAGATGGAGTAACAGGAACCAGATTTACCCTCCCACCCAACTAAAAAACTGCATAAAAGATATGAAAAAAATGGCTTTTAGACATTGGGCACCAGGCAAAAAAAATAAAAGTGATCTCTGAGAGAGAAGAAACAAATGAATTATACCCCATAATTGCACCAGTTTATTACCTGGAGAGAGCTCCAGGCCACAGCCCAGGGAGAAGGATCCCAGGCAGAGCCTAGAAAACTCCCTGATTTGAGAAGGTGGAGCTGGGAATCAGGGGAAGCTAGGGCAGCTATAGTTTGCAGAGTAGCATATTGGAGGTGAGAGAGTTGCTCACAGAGAGAGAAATGTGGAGATTTACAAAGTGTTCTGTACACTTGAAAACAGTACAGATAAACATATGTGTGCAAAAATTACCCAAGATAGGAGTAAAAAAAAAAAAAAAAAAGAAAGAAACCCAAAATGAACAGAAAGAACAATCACCAAAGATCACATAGGGCTAGGAATAGTTCATGTTCCCACAATCCAAAGTGGAAAACCTTGTAAATCATGGGCTATCAGATAAAGTGCTCAGAAGAATATTGATTCAGTGGGAAAAAATTAGCCAAAGACTAAATGATGCTCTGTTCTGATCTAACAAAGCTAAAATAGTAAGCCCCGAAAGGATCAAACTGTTTCCAATAACTTAACTGCATCCCAGCGCAAAGCTTAAAATTTTTATAAGAATACAAAAACATCCAACATGCAAGGCAAAATTCATTCTGCCTGGAATCCAATAAAAAAGTACCCATCATAAAAAGAAGCTGGACAATATGACCCATATGAGAAGAATCAACTGATACCAACCTAGAAATAACAAAAATGATAGAACTATTAGACAAGAACATCAACAAATCTACTATAAGTTTATTTCATATTTTCAAGAAGGTAGAGGAAAGATTAAGAGTGTTAAATAGAGATATAGAAGATATAAAATAAACCCAAATCAAAATTCTAGAGATAAAAAATATAACGTCTGAATGAAAAGTACACTGGATAGGATTAACAGAAGAAACGATTAGTGATCTTGAAGACAAAGCATTTGAAACTATCCAAAATGAGACAAAGACAAAAAAAGGACAAAAAGTAAAATTACAGAGCATCAGTGAGTTGTGGCACAACTTCAAGCCACCTAATATACACGTAATTGGAATCTCCAAAGGAGGGAGGAGGGATGGAAAACAAAAATATTTGAAAAAAATAATGGACAAAAATTTCACAAATTTGATGAAACTACAAACTCACAGATGCAAGAAGCTCAACGTATCTAAACCACAAGAAAACTATACCAAGGTACATTGTATTTGTTTCCTACAGCTACCATAACAAAGTACAACAAATTTGATGGCTTAAAACAACAGAAATTTATTCTCTTACAGTTCAAAATGTCCAAGTCTGAAATCAACATGTGGGCAGAACAGTGATCCCTTGGAGGCCCTAAGGAAGAATACTTCCTTGCCTCTCCCTTGCTTCTGGTGGTTCCCAGTCATCATTGGTATTCCTTCACTTGTAGGTGTATCACTCCAATCTTTGCCTCTGTCCTTCTTTCCTGGGTGTGTCTCTTTGTGTGAGTATACTCTTTTTATAAGGATACCGGTGATTAGATTTAGGGCCCACCTTAATCCAGTATGACCTTACCTTAACTTACATCTTAATTACATCTGCAAAGGCCCTATTTCTAAATAGAGTCATATGCACAGGTACCAGAGTTTAAGACTTGAACATATCTTTTCAGGGACACATTCAACCCGTTACACACATCAAACACAGATTTTTTAAAATGAGTGATAAAAAAGAAATATTAGAAATAGCAACAGTGCCAAAAATGTGGGAAAATATAAAGGAATTTAAAACAATTTAAAACTATTTCTTTAGAAGATAACTGACTGTTTTAACAAACAAAATACCAATGTAGTGTGGGATTTAAACATTTGTAAAAGTAAAATGTATGATAACGATAGCATAAAGGCCAGGGAGAGGTAACATAAGTAGAGTGTTATAAAATGCTTATAATATACATGTTGTGGTACAATATTCCTTGAAGGTAGACTGTAATTAAAGATGTATACTATAAACATTAAAGCAGCCAATAAACACAAAAAATGAACTACAACTAATAAGTCAACCAAGAACAAAACACGGAATAAAAAATAATTAATTCAAAAGAAGGTAGTGAAAGAGGAAAAGGGGGACATAACATATGTTAAAATTAGAAAACAAATAGCAAGGTGGGAGATTTAAATCTAAACGTATCAACAAGCATATTAAATGTAAATGGTCCAAACACACCAATTAAAAGCCAGATATTGTCTGATTGGATAGGAAAGCAAGACCCAAGTATACGAGGCCTACAAGAATTATGCTTTAAATATGGAGATACAAAGCAAGCAGAAAAAGGAAATAACAAAGACAAGAGAAGAAATTAATGAAATAAAGAATAGAAAATATAGAGAAATACAACAACTCCAAATCCTTGAGAAGATCAACAAAACTGACAAACCTCTACGTAGACTTAAATTACTAAAATCAGGAATTAAGCAGGGACCACCACTACAGATCTTTCAGAAATAAGAAGGATTACAAGGGAATACTATGAACAGCTGTATGCCAACAGATTAGATAGATTAGATGAAATGGACAAATTACAAGAAAGACACAAACTACCAAAACTGACTCAAGAAGAAATAGAAAATCTGAGTAGATCAAAATAAGTAAAAAGAAATAGTAATTTAAAAACATCCCACAATGAAATCATGTTTTCACCTGTGAATTTTACCAAATAACCAAAGAAGAATTAATACCAATCTTTCACAAACTCTCCCAAAAAATAGAAAAAGAAAAAAAAACACTTCCCAACTCATTCTATGAGGCCAGTATTACTCTGATATGAAAACCAGACAAAAATATCACAAAAGGAAACTACAGACCAATATCCTACATGAAAATAAAAAAAAAAAACTCAACAAAATGCTAGCAAATTGAATTCAGCAATATATAAAAAAGATTATACACCATGACCAAGTGGGATTTGTCCAGGAATGCAAGGTTGATTTAACATCTGATAATCAATAAATGTAATACACCATATTAATAGAATAAAAGACAAAACCCACACAATTACCTCAACAGATGAGGAAAAAGAATTTGACAACATTTTTATGATAAAATCACTCAACAAACTAAGAATACAAAGGAACTTCCTCAACCTGACAAAGGGCTTCTACAAAAAAAAACCCACAGTTGATATCATACTTGATGCTGAAAGACTGAAAGCTTGCCCCTGAGAGCCTGAGTAAGACAATGATGTCTGCCAAGGTAATTAGGAAAGAAAAAGAAATAAAAGACTTTCAAATAGGAAAGGAAGAAGTTAAACTATCTCTATTTGCAGATGATCCTGTAATATAGAAAATCCTAAGGAATACGCAGACACACACACATACAACCTATTAAAACTATTAACCAAGTTCAGCAAGATTGCAGGTTACAAGATCAAAATTGAACAATCAAATGTATTTCTATACACTTGCAATGAACAATTAGAAAATGAAAACAATTCCATTTAAAACAGTATCAAAAAGAATAACATACTTCCAAATAAATTTAGTAAAAGTACAAGACATATTCTGAAAACTATAAAACATTTTTAAAAGCCATAAAAAATACTTAAAAATTGGAAAGAAATCATATGTTCATGGATTGAAATACTTAATGTTGTAACATGGCAATAATAATTCCCAAATCAATTTACAGACTCAACACAATACCTATCAAAATTTCAGTTGTGTTTTTTACAGAAATTGACAAGCCAGTCATGAAATTCATATGGAAATTCAGGGTACCCAGAATACCCAAAATATTACTACTAAGCTATGGTAATCAAGGCAGCATAAAGATAAATAAATAAATAAATAGATCACTGGAATATAATTGAGAGTCCAGAAATGAGCCCTTGCATTTACGGTCTATTGTTTTTCAACAAGGGTGCCAGGACAATTCAATTGAGTAAGAAAAGTCTTTTCAACAAAAGATTCTGGGACAACTGGATATCCATATGCAAAACAATTAATTTGGACTCCTACTTCAAACCATACACGAAAATTAACTCAAAATAGATCATAGTCCTAGGTGTAAGAGCTAAAACTATAAAACTCTTATGAGAGTAAATATTTGTGACCTTGGATTAAACTATGCTTCCTTCCTTAACTGTGACACCAAAAGCACAAGTGACAAAAGAAAATACATAGATAAACAGGACTTCATCAAAATGAAAAACTTCAGTGTTTCAAAGACAAATCAATAAATTGAAAAGACAATTCTACAGAATAGGAGAAAATATGTGTAAATCATATATCTGATAATAGGCTAGTATCTAGAATATGTAATGAATACTTTCATTTCAATAATAAGAAGACAAAACACCTGATTAAAAATTGGCAAAGGATTTGAATAGACATTTTTTTCTGAAGATATAAAATAGCAAATAAGCACACAAAATGATGCTCAACATCATTATTTATTAGATGGATAGTTGAGTCAACTCTGACTCATGGTGACTCTGTACAACAGAACAAAACACTGTCCAGTCCTGCATTATCCTCACAATTGCCAGCATGTTTGAATCCATTGTGTTTCTATCGTGCCAGTCCATCTCACCAAGGGCCTCCCTCACTCTCAATGGTCCTCTACTTCACCAAACATATGATGTCCTCCTCTAGAGATTGATCCCTCCTGATGACATGTCCAAAGCAAACGAGTCAAACAATGTTCTGTTGTGATCCATAAGGTTTTCACTGGCTAATCTTCAGAAGTAGATCACCAGGCCTTTCTTCCTAGTCTATCTTGGTCTGGAAGTTTTGACAAAACCTTTACACCATGGATGACCCTGCTGGTATTTGAAATACTGGTGGCATAGTTTCCAGAATCACAGTAACATGCAAGCCACCACAGTATGAGAAACTGACAGGCAGGTGGTGACATTAGTAATTAGGGAAATTATAAATTAAAACCACAATGAGATACCACTTCACACCCACTAAAGCCAAAACCAAACTCATTGCCTTCGAGTCGATTCTGACTCATAGTGACTCTATAGGACAGAGTAGAACTGCCCCATAGGGATACTAAGGCTGTAATCTTTACGGAAGCAGACTGCCACATCTTTCTTCCTCGGAGCAGCTGGTGGGTTCAAACCACCGACCTATCGGTTAGCAGCCAAACACTTAACCACTGCACCACTAAGGCTCATTTTTCACACCCACTAGGATAGCCAAAATACGAAATAAAAACAATAACAACTGCTGGTGAGGATGTGGAGAAACTGGAACTCTCATCCATTGCTAGTAGGATTGTGAAATGGTGCAGCCACTTTGGAAAAGAGTTTGGTAGTTCCTCAAAATGTTAAATGTAGAGTTACCATACACCAATTAAAAAAAAAACAAAAAACCCCAAACCTGTTGCTATCGAGGTGATTCCAACTCACGGCAACTTTATGTGTTAGAGAGTAGAACTGTTCCATAGGGTTTTTTTGGCTGTAATCTTTAGGGAAGAAGATGGCCAGGTCTTTCTCCTGTGGAGCTGCTGGGTGGGTTCCAACTGCTAACCTTTTGGTTAGCAGCCAAGCGCTTAAACATCTGTGCCATCAGAGCCCCTCACTGGGCTAAAATTATGATGCCAACAGGGCTATGTTTCTTTTTAGAGTCTCTAGAGTTGAATTTTTCCTTGCTCATTCATGTTGTTGGCAGAATTCAGTTCCTTGCAGTTTTAGGACTGAGGCCTCCATCTCCTTGCTGGTGGTCAGCTGAGGGTCATTTCCAGCTTCTAGACGTCACACACATTCCTTGTCTCAAGGACCCTTTCCTCCATATTAAAAGCCAGCAGTGATGAGTCGTGTCCCTTTCATGCTTCAAATCTCTCCTGCTTCTCATCCTTTTGTCCCTCCGACCAACCTTTTGTTTTCCTCTTCTGCTTTAAGTGCTCATATAATTACATTAGGAACACCCAGATAATCCAGGATAATCGCCTACCTTAAGGTCTATAACCTTAATTCTATCTAGAAAGTTCCCTTTGCCAGGTAAAGTAACATATTCACAGGTTACAAGGATTAGAGTATGGATATCTCTGGAGGCCATTATTCTGCCTACTACACCATATGAGCTCCTAGGTATATATCCAAGAGAAATGAAATGAAATAATATGTTCACACAAAAACTTGTACACGATGTTCATAACAGCAATATTCGTAACAGCAAAAAAAGTAAAAACCTGGTGAATGGATAAACAAAATGTGGTATAACCATACGAAGTACTGATACATGCTCCAACATGGAGGAACCTCGAAAATACGTTAAGTAAAAGGAGTCAGTCACAAAAGACCACATATTGTATGACTTATTTATATAAAATGTCCAGAAAAAATTCATACAGCCAGAAAGTAGATTAGTGGTTGCCAGAGCCTGGGGGAGTAACTGCTAATGGGTATAAGATTGCTTTAGGGGTGATGAAAATGTTCTAAAATTAGTGGCAAAGGTTGCATAACTCTGTTAAAGTATTAAAAACCATTGAACTGTACATTTTAAAAGGGTGAATTTTATGATATGTGAATAATATCTCAATAAAGGTGGTTTTAAAAATACAATTGAATTAAAGAATAATGAAGGATTTGACAGTAGATTATACATGACTCCAGAGAGAATTAAGAAACTGGAAGATAGGTCAGAAAGAAATATCTAGCCAGAGAGACAAATTAATGGAATATAAAAAACAGAGCATAAGAAACATATAAGACATTGTAAAAATGTCAAATTTACATTTAATTAGAGTTATAGAAAAAGAAGAGCAAGAGAATGAGAAAAAATTGTGTGAAAAGAGTGTAGCCAATAATTTTTTCAAAACTAATAAAAAAATCAAAGCACAATTTTAGAGGTAATACAAATTGTAACCAGGATAAATACAAAGAAAATATGAACAAACACTTCACCAAAGAAGGCATTCAGGTGGCTAACAGACATGAGGAAATGCTCAAGATTACTAGCCATTAGTGACATTCAAATCAAAACTACAATGAGATACCATCTCACCCCGACATTACTGGCACGAATCAAAAAAACAGAAAATAACAATTGTTGTAGAAGTTGCGGAGAGATTGGCACTCTTATGCACTGCTGGTGGGAAAGCAAAATGGTACAACCACTATGGAAAACAATATGGCGCCTCCTTAAAAAGCTAGAAATAGAAATACCATAGGATCCAGCAATTGTGCTTCTAGGAATATATCCTAGAGAAATAAGAGCCATCACATGAATAGACATATGCACACCCATGTTCATTGTACCATTAATCACAATAGCAAAAAGATGGAAAGAACCTAAGCGCCCATCAACAGATGAGTGGTAGATACAACCGTGGTAGGTATACACACAAGGGAATGCCACACAACAATAAAGAATAATGACGAATCTGTGAAACATCTCACAACATGGATGAATCTGGAGGACATTATGTTGAGTGAAATAAGTCAATTACAAAAGGACTAATATTGTATGCGACCACTACTATAAAGAAACAAGAAAAGGTTTACACACACCAAAAACAAACAAACTTTCTTGATGGTTATCAGGGATGGTGGGGAGGGAGGGAAAATTACCAAATAGGTAGAAGACACATGTTAATATTGGTGAAGGGAAAGGCAATGCACAATATAAGGTAGTCAGCAAAACATGACCAAAGCATGGGAGGACACTGAAAGGAACACAAGAACAAAGGGCAACAATGGTAAATACTATAGCATAGACAATCTTGCAACAATAGTATCAACAAACACTAAATTACAATGGATACATACGGAGATAAATATACCAAGAGGTGTGAGAAGACATAAGGGAACACTCCCACCTGCAGATATAGGTTTGGTAGTGGATATTTCTACATATATAACTGTAGGTGATGCCTATAGATTAATATAGATGATTGAGCACACAAGGACCACAGTTAGGGTAACTTCTTAGTCATAACCAAACACCTCAAGAGACAAAGCTCCCATGCTCAAAGGCGAAGGACTATAGACTCAGGAGACATCTTTGTCAATTGGCACAGCATAATTCATAAAGACAAAGTTCTACATCCTACTTTGGTGAGTAGCATCTGGGGTCTTAAAAGCTTGAAAGAGGCCATCTAAGATACAGCTATTGGTCTCTTACATCTAGAGCAAAAGAGAATTAAGAAAACCAAAGAAACAAAGGACTAATGGACCACCTGAACCACAGCCTACACGACCCTGAGACCAGACGAACTAGATGGTGCCCAACTACCGCTACCAATCGCTCGGACTGGGATCACAACAGAGGGTCCCAGACAGAGTGGGAGAAAAACTGCAGAATAAAAAATCAAATTCTCAAAAAAGACCCGACCTACTGATCTGGCAGAGATTGGAGGAACTTCTAAGACCATGGCCCTAAGTCACCCTTCTGAACTGGAACTGAAGCCATTCCTGGAGACCACCTTTCAGCCAAACCACAGACAGGCCCATAAAATAAACAGTAACACCCGAGAGGAACTTATTCCTTAGACCAATCAATTATATGAGATCAAAAGGGCAACATTTGCCCAAAAGCAAAGACGAGAAGGTAGGATGGGGTAGAAAACCAGGACGAAAGGAAACGAGGAACCTAGGACGGAAATGAGGAGAAAGCTGACACATTGTGGGGAATGAAACCAATGTCATGGAATACTTTATGTACAAACTATCGAGTGGGAAACTAATTTGCTTTGTAAATTTTCACCTAATGCACAATAAAAAAAAATTTTAATTCAGTGAATAAGCAACAATGACAAATAATGTCTCATGGGATTATAAAACACACAATTTTAAAACATGAAAACAATAGCACAAAAAATAGAGTAGGCAAATGGAGTTAAAATTTTCTTTATTTTTCTTTCATTGTTCTGAAAGTGGTAGATGTGGTGTAAAAGAACTAATTTTTATTAGATTATAAATAAGTTAAGTGTGCATTTTGTAATCTCCAGGACAACCACGAAAAGAATGGTAAAAGAATGAAAAATATACATGCTAATAGAGAGGGAAAATTAATGATGAAAAATGCATAATTAATCCAAAAGAAGGCAAGAAAGGAAAGAAAAATATACAAACTAAATTTGACAGAACTAAAAGGAGAACTAGGTGAACACAATTACACTAGGATATTTTAATACATCTCTTCCAGTAACCAATAGAATGTAAGAAAAAAAATCAGTAATTATGCTGGCAATTTGAACAAAATGATTAACAAAATTCACATAATTGACTTATGTTAAGCACTACACTTAAGATCTACAGAATATATATCAAGTGCCCAGGACACTTACCAAAAGTGATCATACGCAGGACAATAACGCACATCTTAACTAACTTTAAAGGATTGAAATCATACAAAGTAGGTTTTCTGACCATATTGGAATTACACTAGAAATTAATACTAAAAACATAAGTAGAAAATCCCAATAAACTTGGAAACTAAGAAGAAAAAAATTTTAATAATCCCTGGGTCAAAGCAGAAACTAAAATGAAAATTAGAATTTAATTGTAAATGAACAATACTGGAAATATGATATTTTAAATTATGGAATTTAGCTAAAGTCATATGTAGAGAGAAAATTTTACCCTCCTTGGTATTGTTATTCATAATAACCAAAAGGGGGAAATCATTCATATGTCCATAAACTGATGAATAGATAAACAAAATGTGGTATATCCATACAACGAAACTTCATTCAGCAATATAAAGGAATGATGTACTGATACATGCTACAACATGAATGATGCTCAAAAGCATTATGCTAAGTGATAGAAGCCAACTTTTGGATAATTCAATGTATACAATTTGTCCAGAAAAGGCAAATTTAAAGAGCCAGAAAGTAGATTGAGTCTAGAGTGGGATCAGGGATTAACTCTAAATGGATTATGTGGGGTCTTGTCGTGGTAATAGAAATATTCTAAAGTGGAATTGTGGTAAGGGTGCCCAAGTGCACAACTTGGTAAGTTTACTAAAAATCATTAGATTGTATACTTACAATGGGTAAATTTTATATTGTGTCAATTATACCTCAACAAAGTTGTTTTTAGGGGGGCAGAGCCAAGATGGCAGAGACGTCAGACGCACTAAGCCATCCCACTGCAACAAAGACCTGAAAAACCAAGTAAAGCAGATACAGACATCAATCCTGGAACCCGGAACATTAAATGAATCGATGAAGTATTAGATCGGAAGTCACTGAGGAGAAGAAACTGACAGAAAACGGTGAAGGCGAAGAGATGCGGAGTGGAGGCACCGGGCCTACCGGCATGACTCAGCGTGGCCATCTTGAGATAAAGCCAACAATCCGCAGGCAGAAAGGCACCTTCACGGAATTCCCAGTAGGAGACAGAGGTATGGCGTGGACACACCCAGGGCTAAGTAAGACCACCTTTGCTGGCTACAACTGAAGGAGGAGCCCAGACTCTCTCACCCAGTAAACACAGGAGCACACTCCTACAACCCACATCTCACTGGTGAACAGTGGCTATAACTGTCCCATCCTGGCAACCCTGACTGCCGGGAACCACAGTACCAACCCACCCTATCGCCCTCCTCTATCTAGCACCCTCTGCCCCTTCCTTGGTGTCCTCTCCTACCTCTCTCCTCCTCCCTACCAGCTGCAGACCCAAGGGACCCGTCCCAGACCCCAGGCCCCTCCCTGCTGGCTCGGGAACCCACCCCCTGTCACCCATCGTGGCCCCACTCCAGCTCCCGCCTAGTTCATGCCACAGACAAACGACCTGTCTTCGCCCCTTCCCCCTTCTGCTGGACTTGCCCTGCTGCACCATAGCTGAGCAACCGGCCTTCCATAGCCAGAAAAGGTGGTGAGAACTATTGTGCCCAAAGACAAGCTAGCAAAAAAGTACGCCCAGCCCACCCGCCCAGATATAACCAAACAAAATAAAAAAGCAAGGAAAAAACAAACAAACCTACAATCAATAAATAAAGAACATAATACCTAAATGTTTTGGAGAGAACAGACAATAGCAACACATATTTAAAAAATAGGACAAGATGGCTCTAGTTAGCCACCAGAATAAAGCCCCAGATCACCTTCCAGCAGAAGAAAAGGCACTGGAACTACCTGACAAAAAACCAAAAACCAAACCCATTGCCATCCAGTCGATTCCAAATCATAGTGATGCTATAGGACAGAGTAAAACTGCCTCATAGGGTTTCCAAGGAGCAGCTGGTGGATTCACACTGCCGACCTTTTGGTTAGGAGCAGAGCTCTTAACCACTACTCCACCAGGGCTCCTGCACATAAATAGGTCTGCCCCCCCACCTACTGACTACCTTTTTTTTCTTTTGTTTCATTCTCTCTATTTTGTTTTCTTTCTCCCCCCGACCTAGCCACGTATGCTGCCACTGCCCCCTTACTGCTGGCCCTTGCCATACCTCTTTGACATATCTGACAAAGTTCTAATCTATGAAATCTACAGGAAAATCCAATACCTCTACAATAAAAAGACAAATAATCCAATTAAAAAATGGGCAAAGGATATGAACAGACACTTCACCAAAGAAGACATTAAGGCAGCTAACAGACACATGAGGAAATGCTTGAGATCACTAGCCATTAGAGAAATGCAAATCAAAATGACAATGCGATACCATCTCACCCAGACATTACTGGCACAAATAAAAAAACAGAAAATAACAATTGTTGGAGACTTTACGGGGATATTGGCACTCTTATGCACTGCTGGTGGGAATGGAGAATGGTACAACCATCTTGGAAAACAATATGGCTCTTCCATAAAAAGCTAAAAATAGAAATACCATACGATCCAGCAATCCTACTCCTAGGAATATATCCTAGAAAAATAAGAGCTGTCTCACGAATAGACATATGCATACCCATGTTCATTGCAGCATTATTCACAATAGCAGAAAGATGGAAATAACCTAAGTGCCCATCAACAGATGAATGAATAAACAAATTATGGTACATACACACAATGGAATACTACAAAACGAAAAAGAACAATGATGAATCCATGAAGCATCTCACAACATGGATGAATCTGGAGGGCATTATGCTGAGTGAAATAAGTCAATCACAGGAGGACAAATACTGTATGAGATCTCTATTGTAAAAACTCATGAAAAAGTTTACACACAAAAAGTAACAATCTTGTTTGGTTACAAAGGATGGAAGGGGTGGAGGGGAATACTAAATAGACAATAGATAAGTGGTAACTTTGGTGAAGGGTAAGACAGTACACAATAGTGGGAAAGTCAGTATAACCTGACCGGGGCAAAGTCATAGAAGCTTCACAGACACATTCAAACTCCCTGAGGGACCCAGCTACTGGGCTGAGGGCTGGGGACCATGGTCTTGGGGGTCATCTAGCTCAACTGGCATAACACAGTCTATAAAGAAAATCTTCTACATTCTACCTTGGTGAGTAGCGTCTGGGGTCTTAAAAGCCTGTGAGCAGCCATCTAAGATACTCCACTGGTCTCATCCCGGCTGGAGCATAGGAGAATGAAGAAAACCAAAGACACAAGGAAAAGATTAGTCCAAAGGACTGCTGGACCACAACTGCCACAACCTCCACCAGACTGAGCCCAGAACAAGTAGATGGTGCTTAGTTAGCACCACTGACTGCTGTGATGGGGATCACAATCGAGGGCCCCAGATAGAGCCGGAGAAAAATAGAGAACAAAATTCAAATTAAAAAATAAAAACCAGGCTTGCTGGTCTGACAGAGACTGGAGAAACCCCAAGAATATGGCCCCCAGGCACCCTTTTAATTCAGTACTGAAGTCAGTCCTGAGGTTCACCCTTCAGCCAAAGATTAGACAGGTCTATAGCACCAACAATAACACAAGTAAAGAATGTGCTTCATAGTTCAATCATGTATACAAGAAAAAATGGGCACACCAACCCAAAAGCAAAGATGAGAAGGCAGGAAGGGACAGGAAAACTGGACGAATGGAAATGGGGAAACTGGGGTGGAGAAGGGGAGAGTGTTGACACATCACGGGTTTGGCAACCAATGTCACAAAAGAATTTGTATATATATATATATATATATGTACTTCAGGTGAACGCTTACAGAACAAATAGTTTCTCATGAAACAGTAGTACACATGTTGTTTTATGACATTGGTTAACAACCCCACAACATATTAACCCTCTAAATTATCAACCTTTTTTTTTTTGGTGAAAATACACATAGCCAAAGATGCACCGTTTCAAAAATTTCTACATACACAGTTCAGTGACATTGACTACGCTCTTCCAATTGTGCTGTTATTCTCACTTAAGATGAAGGCTTACAGAACAAAATAGTTTCTCATTCAACAGTTACTACAAATGTTGCCCTATGACAATGGTTAACAATCTCACAACACATCAACAATATCCTTACTCAACCTTGGGTTCCCTATCACCGGCTTCCTTGTCCCCTTCTGCCTTCTGGCCCTTGTCAATGGACTCTTGTACCTCGTTAGTCTCATTTGGTTTTACGGGGCTGTCCACTCCCAGGCTGAACGATGAACCTCGGAGATAACTTCACCACTGAGCTAAAAGGGTGTCTGGGGGCCATAATCTCGGGGTAAGAATTTGTATATTATCTGTTTAATGAGAAACTAATTTGCTCTGTAAACTTTCACATAAAGTACAAAAAAAAAAAATAATAAAAAAGTTGTTTTTAAAAAAATCTCAATGAGGGCCAAACCAAGGAGGAGTGTCCACTCAGCATGAGCTATAGTCTTGGAGGAACACAGTTAACTGCTAGAGACACGGTGTTGAAGGCTGGAGGAAACAGAGAAGAAATAGCCAATATATCTAACTTCCTGCCTTCCAATAATATCCTTTTGTGCCTTTGATTAGGTCAAACTCAACTAGAAGCCGGTCAACAAGACATCCCAGGAGATGTAGTATGCAGGGATTGGCCTTTCAGGACATAGAGTAGGGAAGAAGAGAATGGATCTAAGGGGGCTGGGAAGACAACACGTGGCAAAGTAACCAGTATATTCCACTCCTTTTTCCATGAAGAATCTTGCCTTTCATTCAGATGAAGAAACTCTAATCTCCACTGGGTGGACGACATATGCCCCATAAG
Source organism: Trichechus manatus latirostris (assembly GCF_000243295.1). Taxonomy (NCBI): domain Eukaryota; kingdom Metazoa; phylum Chordata; class Mammalia; order Sirenia; family Trichechidae; genus Trichechus; species Trichechus manatus. The sequence continues at coordinate 713,270 of NW_004444277.1, read as the reverse complement.
CCACTGTATAATCACAGGGTGATGTCATTCAATCATACTCCCAGCTGGAACCAAAATTGTAACATTGTCCACCATTAGTACTTTTTATACCAAGAAATAAGGGAAGCGTAGGAGAGAAATGAAAAAAATAACATGAAACACAGCTGTCATATTTCTGTAGCTGGTCACAGGTCCTAAGTTGATAAACACAACTTCCTTCTTCCACCCACTTCATGTTTCCTCTACTCTCTGCCTGAACTTCAATTTATCGGAGTTCTTTTCATGGTAGTGTGAGACAAATTTTCATTCCCACAGGGTCTGAGCTCTTTGTGGTATTCTCTTTATTAGATTGTCACAATTTTCCACTGACCAAGGCTTTGGGACAAGGGAATACCAAGAATGTCTCCAGTGAATCCCAAGGGCAAGAGTTCTCCCTCTTCCCATTGTGTTGTAGTAGTCCAAATCCCTTCTTATAAGGATCAGTCACTCCAGACAATACAGTGACCCCCTGCTCTGTCTGTTGGCTCAATGGAATGAGGAATTTAGAAAGGGCAGGAGCAGTCCAGTTTCCAATTTATTGGAACCATGGACTCTGCCTGGTGGAGGTGTTTCTTCTTTGGGAACTCAGGCTTCCTCATCAGTAAATGAAAAAATATTTAGTTATATTAGGTGTTGTGTATAATATTGCCCAATTAGGCGTCCTTAGAAGCAAAGGTGGCGAGACTTTGTCTCACGAACTTTGGACATGCTATCAGGAGGGCCCAGTCCCTGGAGAAGGACATCATGCTTGGTAAAGTAGAGGGTCATCAGAAAAGAGGGAGACCCTCAACGAGAAGGATTGACACAGTGGCTGCAACAATAGGCTCAAACATAGCAACGATTGTGAGGATGGCTCAGGACCAGGCATTGTTTCATTCTGTTGTACATAGGGTCTCTATGAGTCAGAATCGACTCAACAGCACCTAACAACAACAACATATTAGGTGTAATAATGAGGAAAACCACTCCCACTTCCCTCTGTTATTTCTAGGAACTGTGTACTCTGGTTATAGGGGAAACCTTACCATATATTTGTTGCAAATTTAAAGCATATATCATATCTTGTAATGCAGCACCCTGACCTTGCTTGTTCCCCAGCTGGACCAATAACTGAAACTTCAGTAGGCCTTTCCATCAGACTATTCAAAGAGCATATTCTGGGTGATGAGAAACATAGAAAGAATAGTAAATTCCATGTGAATTTCCTTTGTAATAAAATGGGTTCCTTGGTTGGAAGTGATTTTGTGTGTGACACCATTTAGGCAGATAAGACATTCTTATACTGGCACAAGTGTTGTGCACAGGAAAGGCAATTCTGTATCTGGTATAGATATCTACTCCTATCAGGAAAAAAACCCTTCTCCCTCCAATATAATCAACTTATCACTAAGGAGACAGCTGCTTCTCCCAGGGAATGGTGCCAAATACAGGGTTCAGCATTTTCCTCTGCTGTTGGAGTTTTAGACACTCAGCAGTGGCAGTAGACAGATCACCCTTGGTGACAGGAAGTCCTTGTTGTAGAGCCCAATCATAATATCCAACTCTGTCACCATGGTCACTTAGTGTATGTGCCCATTGAATAACGCATCGTGGTGATTGAAGACAGATGCTCACTGACATCTTCCGGATAGAATATCTTATCCAGCAGATTTTTTTAGAATTATACTTTAGATGAAGGTTTACAGAACAAATAGTTTCTCATTAAACAGTACATCTATTGCCCTATGACAATGGTTAACAACCCCACGACATGTCGACACTGTCCCTTCTCAACCTTGAGTTCCCTATTACCAGCTTTCCTGTCCCTTCCTGCCTTCTAGTCCTTGTCCCTGGACTATTGTGCTCCATTAGCCTCATTTTGCTTTATGGGGCTGTCTACTCTTTGGCTGAACGGTGAACCTTGGGAGTGACTTCATTACTGAGCTAAAAGGGTGTCCGGGGGCCATACTCTTGGGGTTTCTCCAGTCTGTCAGGCCAGTAACTCTGGTCCACTTTTGTGAGTTAGAATTTTGTTCTACATCCTTCTCCAGCTCTGTCCAGGACCCTCTGTTGTGATCCTAGTCACAGCAGTC
>NW_004444277.1:709710-711080 GCF_000243295.1 Trichechus manatus latirostris | reverse complement strand
TCCTAGATTCAGCCTGTGGTCTGATGTTGTTTGTTCTCAGATTCAATGACTCCCTTTAATAATTCTTGTAAGTTTGATTTAGTTTTTACATAGTCCTTTAATTTCTATTTATCTGGAAATATCCTAATTTCACCATCATATTGAACAAGAGCTTTGCAGGATATATTATTTTTGGCTGGCAATCTTTTTTCTTTGAAGGTTTTATATATGTCATCCCATTGCTTTCTTGCCTGCATGGTTTCTGGTGAACAATTCAAGCTTAGTCTTATTGTTTCTCCTCTGTATGTGACTTTTCATTTTTCTTGAGCTGCTCTCAGGATTCTTTGTTTGTTTTTGGTTTTAACGAGTGTGATTCTGATATGCCTTGGTGATTTTCTCTTGGTGTCTATCTTATGTGGCATTCATTGAGCTTCTTGGATGGTCAGCTTTTCATCTTTCATGGTATTAGGGAAGATTTCTGTGAGCGGTTCTTCAATGATCCTCTCTGTGTTCTCTGTTTTCTCCCCCTGTTCTGGAACTCTGATCACTCACAAAATTTTGCTTTTGATTGTATCCCACATAATTCTCTGGGTTTCTTCATTTTTCTTCATTCTTTTTTCAGATTTTTCCTCAAACAGAGTTGTATCCAAGTGTTTGTCTTCAATTCCGCAGATCCTGTCTTCCACCATTTCAAACCTGCTCCTCAGCCCTTGTATGACACTGCCCATTTCTGAAATCTTGTTGTTTATCTTTTGGATTTCTAATTGTTTTTGTAAGATTTCTAGTTGTGAATTTATTTTGGAATTTTGTTCCTGTATTATTTTCCTGAATTCTTCCATTTTTTGTTTGTATTTTCCATGAATTTGTCTATTTTTTCCTCATATTTGTCTGCTTTTTGCTTCAACTCTTGGATAGCTCTGAATATTAGAGATTTAAATTCCCTATCAGGTAGTTCTAGTGCCTTTTCTTCTACTAGAAAGTCATCTGTTGTTTTATTTTGAATGCCTACTGGAACCTCCTGACCTGTTTTTGAATTTTTTATATTGTCTGCTGTCTTTGAGACATTCAGTAGTTATTTTCTTCGTTTACTGATTGTAGATTTTTTTATTTCTTCCTGCTTTTTTGTTTTATTTGGGCATGTCTGAGCAGGCAGGTTGTGTGTTCTTTGTTGTTGCTCGTCTGTAGGCACGATACTTTTTGCCTCCTTCTCCAATGGGCATGGCCAATCGCTCAGGTATGGTACAGTAGGGTAGGTTCAGCTGGAGGGGAGTTGCTTGGATGGGTTGTTTGTGGCACATCGTAGGGCCAACAGCATGGTCCGGGAATCAGTTCAGGGCAGATTCTGGTAGGCAGTGCCTGTGCGGCTTGGCAGTGTGATGTTCAGTGCATGG
>NW_004444277.1:697749-708682 GCF_000243295.1 Trichechus manatus latirostris | reverse complement strand
ACCCCCTGTTCACCAGTCTCTGATAGGAGTCCAAGATGGCAGATCCATGCTGCATTAGCTAATAGGGGACCTCTGCATGTATCTCTCCTCACTGTCTGTTCTCTGTAAGTTTCTTATTCCATTCAGTGCTTGGCTGAGTTCTTTATCTCTTCATTTGATGTTTAGAGTTTCAGGATTGATGTTTGTCTCTGTTTGACTTAGTTCTTTGGGTCTTTGCTGTGGAGGGACAGCGTGGTGCTTCTGTCTATAGCGTCATGTTGCCTGGAAGTCCAAGATTTTTTTTTCAAATTATTTTGAGTCTCCTTCACAAGTACGCCATCTCGGAAGCCAGACTTCTTTACATATATATATATGTATGTAATATTTTATTGTGCTTTTGGTGAAAGTTTACACAGCAAATTAGATTCCCGTTTAACAATTTCTATACATATTGTTTAGCGACATTGGTTACATTTTTCAGTGTGTTAGCATTCTCATTATTTCCATTCTGGTTGTTCTGTTTCCATTAATCTAGCTTCCCTGCCCCCCTTACCTTCTCATCTTTGCTTTAGGATAAATATTGACCATTTGGTCTCATATACATGATTATTTAAAAGAGCACAGTACTCATGGGTGATATTGCTTATTTTATGAGCCAATCTGTTAGTTGCCTGAAAGGTGACCTCTGGGAGTGGCTTCAGTACCCAGTATAAAGGGTGTCTCAGGGCGATAGTCTCAGAGGTTCCTCTAGTCTGTACCTGTCCAGTAAGTCTGGCCTTTTTTAGGAATTTGAGTTTTCTTCTACATTTTTATCCCATTCTATCCGGGACCATCTATGGAGTCTTGGTCAGAATGGTGCCGCTAGGTAGCCAGACACCATCTAGTTCTGGTCTCAGGATAGATGAGGCCATGGCTCATGTAAGCAATTAGTCCTGTAGACTAGTTTCTTCTTTGAGTCTTTGGTTTACTTCTTTCTCTTGCTCCAGACAAGTAGAGACCAATAGTTGTATCTTAGGTGGCTGCTTCCAAGCTTTTAAGACCCCAGGCACTACTCACCAAACTAGTATGCAGAACATTATCTTTATGAACTATGTTATGACAATTGACCAAGTTGTCCCATGAGACTTTGGTCCTAAGCCTTCAAACCCAATAAACCAATCCCATGAGGTGTTTAGTTATGTCTAGGAAGTATTCGTGACTTTGCCCCCATGTGCTTTATTATATATATGAATATATATGTATCACACACAAACATGTATATACATTTGCCTACAGGTACACCTATACATGCACACACGTATAGTCACATGTGCCTTCCTATACACATATATGCATACGTATCAACCTATGTAACCACACATATATTCTTTGGTTGCAATTGCTGTTGTTGCAAAATTGTATACATTACAACATTTACCAAAATTGTCTCTTATTCTTGTATACTTCTTAGTGTCATCATTTACCTTGGTCAAGTTGTATAGACTTCACCCATATTCAGTATTGCCTTTCCTATCATCAAAAATAACAAGTATCTACTATCTAGAAAGTAGATTCCCCCTCCTCCCCCCCATCCCTGGTAACCACCAAAGAACATTACTTTCTCTATGTATATTTATTCTTGTCTTTTTTTAATAATAAGACCATAGAAGCTAGACTTCTGGCCTACAGAATTGTCAAGAAATAAATGGGCGCTGTTTTAAAGCTGCTAAGATTGAAGTAATCATTACCCAGCAATAGAAAACTAATAATGACAGTACCAAATACCTAAAAATGTGGGATTGGTTTGGGTACTGGGAAGTAAGTGGAGGCTGGGGGAATTTTAAGGAACATAAGAGATAAATCCTAGATTTCCTTGAATGGACTGTAAGTAGAAATAAGCACAATTAGGACCCTGCTGGTGAGGGTCCAGAACAGTGCAAAGAATATGTTACTGGAAACTGGAGGAAGGGAGATCCTTATATGTATTGACAGAAAACTTAGCGAAATTGTCACCCACATTTATGTGGAAATTAAACCTAGTAAGTGAAGAACTTGGATAGTTAACTCAGAAGATTTCCAAGCAAAGTGCTAAGATGTGACTTGATTTCTTCTTGCTGCTTATAGTAAAATGGGAGATGAGAGAAATAAATTGAGGTAATAACTGTTAAACAAAAAGGAACTAGGCCATGATGATTTGGGAAATTCTCAGCCTGTCCACGTGGCAAAAGACACTAAATTTAAGAGATTCCTTCTGAAAGTGTGCCATAGAGAAAAAGCCAAGTGTGTGGCTGGTACAAACTTTTGCTGAAACCTCAGAAAGATAAAAAAGTCAGAGGATTCAGTCACACAAAGGTCACTTTCAAGAGATAAAAAGTATGCCTCACAGATTCAACCAAACCAGAGGGCCTCTAGGAAGCTAAAAGAGTCAGCGGTCAAACAAAGAAGTTAGTTTCAAAGCACGAGAAGGATTTAACATGCCACTGCTTGCTTAAAGATGGGAGGCACATGTGACAAGGAATGTGGACAGCCTTTAGTAACTGAGAGCAGCCATACTCAGCCACCCCAGCAGGAGCCAAAAATAGAGAAAGATGATCTTAAGATTTGTGGGTATAGATTTTGTCTAATGGAGTGACACCCACTGCAATTCATGTAAGACCCACAAGATTCTTAAGAAAATTTTATCAACAAAAACACTGCCAGCTTGGAATGAAAGAGACAAAGTACAAAATGAAAGGAGACTATAGGTCCCCTAAAATTCTGGCGGGAAGCAGACTAATAAAACTACTTAGCTGGGAACACATGCTACCTTTCATTAAAAATAATAATAATAATAAAGGAAAGATGACTCAGAGATCAGATTTAGAGCTGAAAGTTCAGATGGTTGCTGTGAAGGGATTTTGTAGATGTAATTATGGTCCCAAATAAGTTGACCTTAACTTAGGAAAATTATCTGGGTAGGCCTGAGCTAATCACATTGTCCCTTTAAATATGGGTCTAGAGAAGTCAGAGATCAGAAGCATGAGAAAGATTCACCATTGCTGGCTTGAAGATGAAGGGGCTACATGATAAGGAATGCAGGTGACCTCTGGGAGCTGAGAACAGACCAACTGACCATTACCCCTTTGCCATCGAGTTGATTCCAAATCATAGTGACCCTGTAGGACAGAGTAGAACTGGCCCATAGGGTTTCCAAGGCTGTAAATCTTTATGGAAGCAGACTGCCACATCTTTCTCTCATGGAGTGGCTGGTGGTTTGAACTGCCAACCTTTCAGTTAGCAGCTGAGCACTTGACTACTGCACCACCAGGGCTCCTTAACTGACAGGCAGCAAAAATTAGGCACCTCAGTTCTACGGCTACAAGGAACTGAATTCTGAAAACAGCTTGAATGAGTTTGGAAAAAGACTTTTCCCCAGAGCCTCCAGATGAGAACTCAGTCTGTTTGATATCTTGATTTCAGCTTTGTGAGACCCTGAGCAGAGAACACAAACAAGTGATGCCAGAATTCTGACCTACAGAACTGTGAGTTGTTTAAAGCTGCTTAGGCTGTGGTAATTTGTTATGCAATAGAAAACTATTACTTCATGGGGCACAAATATCTTCACTGTCTGTGCCCTTTATGAGTAGTCCATCTACAAACCTATTCCCCAGATCACCTCATCCATTTTCCAATTTAGTTCACTCCAAGCCCCTGACCAACCAGTCAACCTTTTAATCATTGAACAGGGGCAGAGTAGATCCATAACTTAGACCCACCTGCTCATGTAATTTACTTGTGCCTTCTGGATTTAGGCCTGATTTCTTAAAATCCATTTGCAATTAACGATGGAAAGCTGGTGCCCACACCAAACTTAATCCTTCAATAGAGTAGATAACAGTGAGCTCATAATTGGGAGGCTTGTTTGTGCAGAAAATTGATACCTCACGGTCAGGTGTGGAGTATCTACCAGAGTCTGGTAGCAAGCCAGGAGCAGCTTCTCAAGTGGATACTAGCTGCCAAGAGAAGAGGGCATGGTGTTGCTCTAAAACCCTAAGAATGTGTACTGTAATCCTACTGAGGCTTGCAAAAACTTCAGAAAGCCTTCCTGTCTATCACAAATACAATACAATTGGGTGTGCAAAATCATGAGACCAAAATGGCAGAGAAGCTTGCCCTACAGCCTGGACCTGCAGTAGAGTTTTTTTCCCCTCTGGGTACCACTCAAAACTGGAAACCGTATGGAATACAAGCAAAAAACCAATATGATATATGTTGTCTCTAAAATGTAAGGTCTTGATTCCCTTAAGCTAGGTGGAGCAAGATCATCTGCTGGCATGTGCTCAATAGTTACCCCTCCAAGGTATCCCCTACCCCTGACCTCTCACCCTGGCAGTCATGCTTTTGCCTCCTTTTGAGGCCGTGCCCTTGGGACATATACAGAACCATCCAATGGGTCTCTTTACAGCACAGATTCCACAGTTGTTTAGTATCACACTTTGCAGAGCCTGTCTTCCTGAGATTGAGCACTCTACCTACTCCATCCCAGGAGCTCTCCCTGGTGCTGCCACATGTGGATTCTTTACTAATGGCAGCTTTGGCTGTGAACTGCAGTAGGACCTGTCCAGCCTGTGAAGCCTGTGACTCTCTGCTTCTTTTGGAATTGGAAGTAAACCCTGCTAGAGAATTGAAGTTATTTGTCCAAGGTTATTTACATGGACTGGGGCTAAACTTGAAGAACTCAGGGCTCTTGATTCAGCCTTTATTTAGGACCTACACGTTATCAAGGACCTTGCTGGGCATTAGGAATATAAGTATGAAATGAAAGGCTATGCTTTGAGATGTAGAGTCCAATGCAGAGTTTCTTAATTTTTAAAACCTGCAGCTCAGTCAGAAATACATTTTTCATCAGAACTCAGACTGCACACAGATATATACATACATAACTGAGACACAAACTTCATGAAACAATACTCACCCTAACTACCTGCGATGCAATCTGATATTATCTATTTGACTCTATTTGGCTCTTTCTATTCTACTTCATTAAAGAAATACAGGTCTTGACCCACTGGATTGACTTCAAGATCTACTAATATGAAAGTGGGGGGAACAGCTGCAGTGTGACAAGCACAGTTCCATTTAATAATCCGTGATGTGTATCTTACATACCAAAACCAAACCCACTGCCACCAAATCAATTCCAACTCATAGCGACCCTATAGGACAGAGTAGAACTGCCCCATAGGGTTTCCAAGGCTGTAATCTTTACAGAAGCAGACTGCCACATCTTTCTCCCATGGAGCGGTTGGTGATTTCAAACAACTGACCTTTCGGTTAGCAGCTGAGCAGTTTAACTACTGTGCCACCAGGGCTCATTGTATCTTATATAGTGCATATATTTATCCTTCCAGGCACATGACATATTTCATGTAGGAAGTAGGGGTGGAGAGCTTGAGAGGAGTCTCCCTCTAAACCAGTGCTTCTCAAACTTTAACAGTCATAGGAATCACCTGGGCATCATGTTAAAATGAAGGTTCTAATTCAGTAGGTGTGAGGTAGGGCCTGAGATTTTGCATTTGTAATTAGCTCACAGATGATGCTAATGCAGCTGGTCCACGGACCACACATTCAATAACAGGACTCTAAAAATAACATGTGTAGATGGGCCTGCTGACTTGCTGAAGTGGAGCCTAACATAAGTTTCCTGAGAAAGAAATCTTCCTAGAAATGAGAGTCTGCAGACAAGATATTAACCCATGAGAATAGCACAGCCTCTATCATTCAGATAGTTTTTCCTGGCCACAATATCTGAATCTGGTGGAGAGGGTATCAGGGCTTCAAACTGGTTCATTCCATTTCAAACTCCTGCTGAGAATTTGCATTTCCACCCCAGATATACTAAATCAGAGTCTACATTTTAACAAGATCCCCCAATGATTCTTATGTATAATAAACTTTGAGAACCACTGCTCTACTAGTGGTTCTCATAATTGGTCCCTAACCAGCAGCATTAGCTTCACCTGGGAATTTGTTAGAAATGCAAATTCTCAGCAGGGGTTCAAACCAAAACGAACTGGTTCAAAGCTCTGGAGGATATTAACATATACAAATATACACACAAATCAACAAAATACGTGTAAAGGATCGTTCCCCCCCTCCAAAAAAATTAGAAAGTAGCATTGGGAGGATAACTGGGTTAGCTATAACTCTAAAGTGGGGAGAGGTTTTATCCACACTTCTGTAGGGGCCAAGGATGAGTGGGCACTGCCTCACCAGGGACTCCAGAGAAACTGATAGGGTTTTGAAGCTTTACAGTCTCCAGCCCATTAGTAGCTATCAGTAGAGGGTACTGGACCTAGAAGAAAGAGCACAGTGACCAGCAGACATTGCAGTACCCACGAGAGAGTGGCACCCACCTCTCAGCTGCCTGAATTTGTTCCTGGGTACAGTTGAGACCTCCCTCAACTCTCCCTCAAGTGTCTGATTCCATCCATATTACTGCTACTGTACAGGAGTGGTGTAGAAGTCCATCCTTCCCTGAGTGTCTGATGGGACCGGGTCTCAACACAGCTCACATACTACTTACCTCATCTGATCCACTCAACAATCCTGAGGCAAAGATTATCCACATTTCAAAGATGATGAGTCTGACTCTTACAGCAATGGATCTGTAATAACTGCCAGGTGGATTCCTCCAGCTACAAGTCTCAGAGGTGATGTGAGTTTTACCCGTCATTTTTACATTCTGACAAGATTTTTAAGCCTCTCCATTGCCTTTGTCAGCTTACTGGACAGTTCAATTACTTACCATGTATTGCTTTCTGGTTTTATCTTTTATTGTTTTTTATGACAGACATAATCCATATCCTTTCAGAAAAAAATGGAGATGAGCGAACAAAGAAAAGAAAAAAGAATCACTTGGTGGGAGCCATAGAATTGTAGAGGAGCCAGGAGGGGCAGCAGGGCCTACCTGATGTGGTTAGACCCAGGGGAAGACATGGGAATGGGACACACCAGCAGAGGAATAACATGGGGGTACCTAAAACTATCAGGTGATTGGACTCATTTTTGAGTACAGGTGAGACTATAATTGGCCATCACACAGGAATGACCACTGCTTACTTTCTAGCGTACACACTTTCATAGTTTTCCCTGTGCTTAGATGTATTATGGAAATATACATGTCATGGATTGAATTATGTCTCCCCAAAAATGTGTGTATCAATTTGGTTGGGCCATGATTCCTGGTATTGTGTGATTTTCGTATATGTTGTAGATCCTGCCTCTGTGATGTTAATGAGGGGGGATGTGCGGCAGTTGTGTTGGTAAGGCAGGACTCAGTCTACAAGATTGGATTGTGTCCTAAGACAATCTCTTGAGATACAAAAGAGAGAAGTGAGCAGAGAGACATGGGGACCTCATACCACCAAGAAAGCAGCACCAGGAGCAGAGTGTGTCCTTTGGACCCGGGGTCCCTGCGTGGAGAACTCCTAGTCCAGGGGAACACTGATGAGAAGGCCGACAGAGAGAGAAAGCCTTTCCCTGGAGCAGATGCCCTGAATTTGGACTTTTAGCCTACCTTATTGTGAAGAAATAAATTTCTCTTTGTTAAAGCCATCCACTTGTGGTATTTCTGTTGTAGCAGCACTAGATAACTAAGACAGAATTTGGAAGCAAGAGAGTGGGGTGTTGCTCTAACAGATACCTAAAATGTGGAAGCGATTTTGAAGCTGTGAATGAATAGAGCAGTGGCAGCAGCAGAGAACCTGCAGCAGCAGTGAAGCAGCAGCAGCAGAGAAGTGGCAGTGGCAGAGAACCAACAGCAGCAGAACCAGGAGACCAGTGCAAGACGGAGTTGGAGCTGACCCACAGAGCAAAAGAGCTGAATGCCTGTGCGCAGGAGGCTTCCTGGCGGAGTGGGGTGCCTCTGGGTACTTATCGGTGGAGCTAGGCTTCCAGACCCATGAAGCGAGAGAGCTGAGTGCTTGTGCGCACGAGGCTTTCTGGTGGAGTGGGGTGCCTCCGTGCAGTTATTGTTGGAGCTACCAAGCTTTGGGACACTTGCCCCAGTAGGGCAGATGCGGGTGTGAGGCCCAAGCACTGAGAGGCCACAGGAAACAGAAGCAGAGGCTGAAGAGACAAGGAACGCAAGAAGCCAAGCTGCCTCAGTCTCAAAAGTATGGCCATGACCTCTGGGGTTTCAAAGGGTGGAGCCATGGCCTCTGGTGCTTCTACGGGTGGAGTCACCACTCAGGTGGACTGGGAGAATGGTGTGCCTAAAGCTGAAGGAGCGGAGTTGCTGTCCCAGGGCGCCTGGAAGGCGGAGCTGAAGCCCAGGGCCGAGGAGCTTCCACCCAGAATCTGGAGAGTGTGGCCAATACCTAGAGTCTGGAGGGCAGGGCCATTGTGTAAATTGTTTTAGAGGACAGAAGACTATTTTCAAAGCCTTGAGGGCTAATGTAATGTGTTCTGCTGACTTGCTTGGTGCCTGTTATACCTTCTTTCCCTCCAGTGTCTCCCATTTGTAATGGAAATGTCTAGCTTGTGCCTGTTCTGCCATTGTACCTTTGGAAGCAGATAACTTGTATTCTAGATTTCACAGATGAAGAGGAATTTTTGGATTTTGTACTTGGAGTTAAGACTTATGATATGATGGGGTGAATATGTTTTCCATGTTGCAAGGATGTGATTTTTTGGGGGCCAAATGTGGAATGTCATGGATTGAATTATGTCCCCCTAAAAATGTGTGTATCAATTTGGCTGAGCCATGATTCCTGGTATTGTGTGATTTTCCTGTATGTTGTAAATCCTGCCTCTATGATGTTAATGAGGGAGGATGGGTGGCAGTTGTGTTAGTGAGGCAGGACTCAGTCTACAAGATTGGATTGTGTCCTGAGGCAATCTCTTGAGATATAAAAGAGAGAAGTGAGCAGAGAGACAGAGGGACCTCATATCATCAAGAAAGCAGTGCCAGGAGCAGAGTGTGTCCTTCGGACGCAGGGTCCCTGCGTGGAGAAGCTCCTAGTCTGGGAGAACACTGATAAGAAGGCTGTCAGAGAGAGAAAGCCTTTCCCTGGAGCTGATGCCGTGAATTTGGACTTTTAGCCTACTTTACTGTGAAGAAATAAATTTCTTTGTTAAAGCCATCCACTTGTGGTATTTCTGCTGTAGCAGCACTAGATGACTAAGACAATATGTTTTTATAAAAATGGGCTGATACTGTATATGCGGTTCTGCACTGTTTTTTATTAATATTTTACAAGGTACCATGAACATCTCTTCCATGCACATGGGTGAAAATCCCCCACTGAAACACAGAGCGCTGCAGTGGGGTCAAAGGCTGCTGGTAACAAGAGTGACACCTAAAGCAAAGTATCAGCATAGGTTAAAGCACAGAGCCTGGCAAATGCCTGCCAGGGAAAGCGGGGCTCACAATATTCTCATCGGAGAATCAGAATTGAAAGCCGAAGGCATTAAAGGTATGGGGCATCATGTAAGCCTCTTTGGCCCCTACCTCCGCCCCTGACTCCTCTGACTCCCCGCTGGCCCCTTGGGGGGAATGGATCCTGGACATCTCTTTGCAACCAATGAAAACCACCCATTTTCTGTTTTTTCCTTAGCTCCTCCTGAGCCCTTGACATATCACCACATTCTCTCATCATCTCTTCACTGCTCAAGTGCCTTTCGTGTAAGTCCTCCTGATAGTCCCTGGGGGAATCATCCGTCCCCCTGTCGGTTTTTCTTTTCGCTTTCCGGGGCACATAATCTTGAGCCGAGCGCTTTTCAGAGGCCAGGAGCTCGCTCTCCGGCTTTCGCTCAGGCTTCAGCTTGCCCTCACTTTGTGGTTTCCCCTCATCTCCTGGCTTTCCCTGCTTTTCTTTCTTTCCCTCTGGCTGTCGCTCATCACCTGGCTCTCCCTCATCCTCTAGCTTCCCCTGGTTTTCTGGCTTCCCCTCCACTTCCGGCTTTCCTTCCTCTTCTGACTTTCCTTCCTCTTCTGGCTCTACTTCACTTTTTGATTCTCCCTCATTTTCCAGCTTTCCTTCATCTTCACTGTGGAGTTGTTCCATGTCGAGATTCTCCTTTTCCTGTCCTGGGGGGTGAGGGTGGGGACGAGGGAGATGAGAGGAGACAAGGGAGACTGAGGACTTAGGAGTGAAGCACAGGTCCCCATAGTACCTGCATCTGGGCCCTCGTCAGGGTTCCCTTAACCTGGCCGGGCCTTCAAGTGTGCCTTCTGCCCACCCCTCACCCCCCACTCCCACTCCTCCCCCACACAAAAGCCAACCGTTTCCCAGGCAGTCCCTGCCACCATCCCTATGCCCAGCGTGGGAGGCTGTGCGTATGTTATTTGTTGGAGAATTGTGGAGTATCCAAATTCTGCCCAGCCCTTGCCCTCCACACTCCCTCCATCCCCGGGTCCACGGCCAGTGTCCCCCTCTCAAAGACCTGCAGGGCTTCTGGACAGGCTTCTCCTCGTTTTCTAGCTTCGCAGAGTGCTGGAAACAACAGACGTCCAGACCTGCAGACAGAAGGAGACAGGGGGAGGGGGATGGCGGGGTGGGAGCGGGCTCTGGAGCAGCGGGGGTGGGGGTGGGAGAGACGCACAATGACAAGGATCCTTTCCTAAATCCGAGCCTCCTCACCCAACAATTCACTCCCCCACCTCCCCGCCCCCCAGCCGCCATTTATTTTTAGGCCTCGGCGCCAGACAAGGATGTTTTCCAAATCTTAGGTTTCGGTGTCCTCCTCCCCTGGAGGCAACCTGCCCCACTCCACCACCATTTCTCGGAGGTCAATCTTTCCTCTTAGGCGCAGAATGCGGGGTGGGGGGGGGTATTTCCAGAATGTGTCTAAGTCTTGCTGTCGCACTGCGGGGGCGCTCCCCCCATTCCAGGCTCTAAAAGGGATGGAGGATGTAGGCGGGGGGACAAGAATGCACGCCGGGCGCTGCAGGGTCCTCCCTCACACCTGCCCACGCCCGCTCCTGCCCCCC
>NW_004444277.1:693603-697399 GCF_000243295.1 Trichechus manatus latirostris | reverse complement strand
CGGGGTCTGGTGCCCACGTAGGCGCCCGGCCGGTCACGTGGGCGCCGCGCGTCACCCTGGGCTCAGGCCCCCCGCCCACCTCGTCCCCCCCACCCCCACCCCTGAGTGATCTGGGGAGCTGAGGGAGTGGGGGCACGGAGAAAAAGTAAAGAAGGAGGGGGTAGCTTCTAGACCTCCGGTGCTTTACCTGGCGCATCTCAGGTCTCAGCACAACAACCCTCTCAGACACCCCTCATCGCCAGGTGTGATAGCTGAGGCACAGGGAGGGTACCCGACTTAGCCAGGCACGCTCAGCTCCCGAGCCCCACAGCCCGGACACCAGAACCCCGGTTGTGGTGCCTGCCAGGAAGCTGAGCTGACACATTGAGTGGTGTGTTCCTCGGCGTTCAGTCCCGGTCCGCGTCTCTCCTCAGTCCACGTGTTCTCTCTCCCTGAGTGATCTTGGTCACTTGCCTCTAAGTACTGACGACTCCCAAATCTACTTCTCCAGGATATCCCCCTCCCTTGAGTCTCACACCTGTTTTGCCAATTGGACATCACTGTCGTGATGTCTCTGAGAGACTTCAATGTCCCTATAACCAAAATTGATTTCAGCAATCTATCTCTCCTTCCCCTGCCCCTCTCCCCACCACAATCCACTCCTCCTTCTGGATCCCTTGTCTTAATGAATGGTCCCAGGATCTCCTATTTACAAAAGCCAGACGCCTGAGAATCATGCTTGATCTCAGCTTCCTCAGGAAAGACATCCACTCGCCATGTACTTTTGACTCCCATTATCTTGAAATCACATAATGAAGTTTCTCTAACTCTGGTATTCTGCATGACCATCTTGGCTATTCTAGGTCCTTTGCATTTCCATACAAATTTTACAGTCATCCTCTCAATTTCTACAAAAAGCCTGCTGGCAAGATCTGACATCTTAACAGCATTAAGTCGTTGTATCCTTTTGCACAGTTTAAAATCTGTCTAGATTCTTTTTTTTTTTTTTTTGCATGTTGGTGTCCAATCGTCCTAGCACCGTTTATTGTAAAGGCGATTTTTCATTAAATTTCCTTTGCTCCTTTGTCAAAGATCAGTTGACTATATATGTGTGAGTTTATTTCTGTGTTCTCTTTTCTGTTCCACTGATCAATATGTCCACTCCTTTGCCAATACCATACTGTCTAAATCACTGCAGCTATATAGTAAGTCTTGAAGTTGGATAATGTCAGTCCACCAACTCTCTTCTTCTTCAGTAGTATGTTGAATATTTTGGATCTTTTGCTGTTCTATATAAAATTTAGAATCAGATTGTAGCTATCCAAAAAAATGCTAGATTTTGATTGGCATTCCATAGAATCTATAGTTCAAGTTGGGAAGAATTGTAGTTGTTGTTAGGTGACATCGAGGCGGTTCTGACTCATAGCAACCATATGTACAACAGAACAGTCCTGCACCATCCTCACAATCACTGCTATGTTTGAGCTCATTGTTGCAGCCACTATGTCAATCGATCTCGTTGAGGGTCTTCCTCCTTTTCGCTGACCCTCTACTTTACCAAGCATGATGTCCTTCTCCAGGGACAGGTCCCTCCTAATAACATGTCTAAAGTAAGAGAGACAAAGTCTCACCATCCTTGCTTCTAAGGAGCATTCTGGCTGTACTTCTCCCAAGACAGATTTGTTCATTCTTTTGGCAGTCCATGATATATTCAATATTCTCGGCCAACACCACAATTCAGAGGCGTCAATTCTTTTTCAGCCTTCCTTATTCATCGTCCGCCTTTCGCATGTATATGAGGCCATTGAAAACACTATGGCTTGGGTCAGGCGCACCTTAGTCTTCAAGGTGACATCTTTGCTTTATAACACTTTGAAGAGGTCTTTTGCAGCAGATTTGCCCAATGCAATGTGTCTTTTGATTTCTTGATTGCTGCTTCCATAGGTGTTGATTGTGGATCCAAGTAAAATAAAATCCTTGACAACTTCAATCTTTTCTCTGTTTATCATGATGTTACTTATTGGTCTAGTTGTGAGGATTTTTTGTTTTCTTTATGTTGAAGTGTAATCCATACTGAAGGTTGTATTGTTTGATCTTCATTAGTAAATGCTTCAAGTCCTCATTGCTTTCCCCAAGCAAGGTTATGTCATCTGCATACTGCAGGTTGTTAATGAGTCTTCCTCCAATCCTGATACCACATTCTTCTTCATACAGTCCAGCTTCTCAGATTATTTGCTTGGCATACAGATTGAGTAAGTATGGTAAAGGATACAACCCTGAGGAGCACCTTTTCTGATTTTAAACAACACAATATCCTCTTGTTCTGTTTGAATGACTGCCTTTTGGTCTATGTACAGGTTCCTCATGAGCACAATGAAATGTTCTGGAATTCCCATTCTTTGCAATGCTATCCATAATTTGTTATGATCCACACAGTGAAATGCCTTTGCATAGTCAATAAAACACAGATAACTATCTTGCTAGCATTCTCTACTTTGAGCCAAGATCCATCTGACATCAGCAATGATATCCCTGATTCCATGCCTTCTTCTGAATCTGGCTTGAATTTACAGCAGTTCCCTTGTGAAGTACTGCTGCAACCATTTTTGAATGATCTTCAGCAAAATTTTACTTGTGTGTGATATTAATGATATTATTCGATAATTTCCGCATTCTGTTGGATCACTTTTCTTTGGAATTGGCACAAATATGGATCTCTTCTATTCAATTGGCCACGTAGTCGACTTCCAATTTCTTGGCATAGACAAGTGAGCACTTCCAGCACTGCATCCATTTGTTGAAACATCTCAGTTGGTATTCCTTAAATTCCCGGAGTCTTGTTTTTTGCCATTGCCTTCAGTGCAGCTGAAGGTCTTCTTCCTTCTTGATCATATGCTACCTACTGAAATGATTGAATGTCAACCAATTTTTTTGGTACAGTGACTCTACGTATTCCTTTCATCTTTTGATGCTTCCTTTGTCATTCAATATTTTCCCCATAGAATCTTCAATATTGCAACTTGAGGCTTGAATGTTTTCTTCAGTTCTTTCAGCTTGAAAAATGCCGAGCGTGTTCTTCCCTTTTGGTTTCCTAACTCCAGGTCTTTGCACATTTCATTATAATACTTTACTTTGTCTTCTAGGCCTCCCTTTGAAATCTTCTGTTCAACTCTTTTAAACGATCATTTCTTCCTTTTGCTTTAGCTACTGTACATTCAAGAGCAAGTTTGAGTCTCTTCTGACATCTATTTTGGTCTTTTCTATTTTTCCTGTATTTTTAAAATTATTATTTATACAGTGTTTTAGGTGAAAGTTTACAGCACAAATTAGTTTTTCATTCAAAAATTTATCCACTATTTTTGTGACATTGGTTGTAATCCCTGCAATGTGTCAGCACTCTCCCCATTTCCCTTTCCACCCTTGGTTCTCAGTGTCCATTCATCCACTTTTCTTGTCCCTTCTTGCCTTCTCAGATTTGTTTTTGGGCAGGTGTGGCCCATTTCGTCTCGTATGCTTGATTGAACTAAGCAGCACGTTCCCCACTTGTGCTACTGTTTGTTTCATAGGCTTGTCTAATCTGTGGCTGAAAGGTGGAATTTTGAGTGGCTTCAGTTCTGAGTTAGCAGGGTGTCTGGAGGCCATAGTTTAGGGAGTTCCTCCAGTCACCATCAGGCAAGTAAGTCTGGTCATTTTTTGTGAATTTGAATTTTGTTCTACATATTTCTTCCTTGATGTCATTCCACAACTCGTCTGGTCTTCAGTCATTAGTGTTCAACTCGTCAAATCTATTCTTGAGATGGTCTCTAAATTCAGGTGG
>NW_004444277.1:682460-692995 GCF_000243295.1 Trichechus manatus latirostris | reverse complement strand
TAACTTTATATGGAAAAGAAAGAGGCCCTGGATAAGTAAAGCATTACTAAAGAAAAAGAACAAAGTAGGAGGCCTCGAACTACCTGACCTAAGAAGCTACTATACAGCTGCGGTAGTCCAAACAGCCTGGTACTGATACAACAGGCACATTGACCAACGGAAAAGAATTGAGAGCCCAGATGTAAAACAATTTACCTACAGCAACCTGACCTTTGACAAAGGCCCAAAGTCCACTAAATGAGGCAAAATCATAGAAGCTTCTTAGACACATCCAAAATTCTTGAGGGACCTAGTTACTGGGGCTGAAGACTGGGGACCATGGTCTCAGGGGACATCTAGGTCAATTGGCATAGCATAGTTCATAAAGAAAATATTCTACATCCTACTTTGGTGAATACCCTGAGGTCTTAAAAGCTTGCAAGTGGCCATCTAAGATACATCTATTGGTCCCAGTGCATTCAGAGCAAAGGAGAATGGAGAAAACCAAAAAAAGCACAAGGAAAATATAATTCCAAAGGACTAATGGAGCACATGTACCACAGCCTCCACCAGCATGAGCACAGAAGAACTAGATGGTGCCTCGCTACCACCACTCTAACAGGGATCACAATAGAGGGCCCCTGGCAAAGCGGAAGACCTCATTTAGTGGACTTTGGGCCTTTGTCAAAGGTCAGGTTGCTGTAGGTAAATTGTTTTACATCTGGGCTCTCAATTCTGTTCCGTTGGTCAATGTGCCTGTTGTACCAGTACCAGGCTGTTTGGACTACCGCAGCTGTATAGTAGCTTCTTAGGTCAGGTAGTTCGAGGCCTCCTACTTTGTTCTTTTTCTTTAGATAATGCTTTACTTATCCAGGGCCTCTTTCTTTTCCATATAAAGTTAATGATTGCTTTTCCATCTCATTAAAGAATGTTGTTGGTATTCAGATCTGGATTTTTGTATTTGTAGATCACTTTGGGTAGAATTGACATTTTCACAATGTTGAGTCTACCTATCCATGAGCATGGTATGTTTTTCCATTTCTGTATGTCTTTTTTGGTTTCTTGCAGTACTGTTTTGTATTTTTCTTTGTACAAATCTTTTACGTCCCTGGTTAGATTTATTTCTAAGCATTTTATTTTTTTAGGGGCTATTATAAATGGTATTGCTTTCCTAATTTCCTTTTCCTAGTTCTCCTGATTGGTGTATAGGAGTCCAACTGATTTTGTATGTTTATCTTGTAACCATCATCTCTTTCCACAGATGTAGTTGATTTGATTCCTGTGTATTCCATCTGGCAAAGTCCATGCGTATAGTCACCGTTTATGTTGGTGAAAAAAAGGTATTTGCAATGAAGAATTCATTGGTCTCGCAAAATTCTATCATGCCATCTCCAGCATCAGCTCAATATCATCAGTTAGAACAAGGCCAGAGGCCGGCTGCAGAACAGACCATTAATTGCCCATATGCAAGTTCAAGTTGAAACTGAAGAAAATTAGAACAAGTCCACGAGAGCCAAAGTATGACCTTGAGTATATCCCACCTGAATTTAGAGACCATCTCAAGAATAGATTTGACGAGTTGAACACTAATGACTGAAGACCAGACGAGTTGTGGAATGACATCAAGGACATCATAAATGAAGAAAGCAAAAGGTCATTAAAAAGTCAAGAAAGAAAGAGAAGACCAAAATGGATATCAGAAGAGACTCTGAAACTTGCTCTTAAACGTCGAGTAGCTAAAGCCAAAGGAAGAAATGATGAAGTAAAAGAACTAAACAGAAGATTTCAAAGGGAAGCTCCAGTAGACAAAGTAAAATATTATAATGAAATGTGCAAAGACCTGGAGATAGAAAACCAAAAGGAAAGAACACGCACGACATTTCTCAAGATGAAAGAACTGAAGAAAAAATTCAAGCCTCAAATTGCAATATTGAAGGATTCTATGGGGAAAATATTAAACAACGCAGGAAAAATCAAAAGAAGATGGAAGGAATACACAGAGTCACTATACCAAAAAGAATTGGTCAACATTCGATCATTTCACGGGGTAGCATATGATCAAGAACCAATGGTACTGAAGGAAGAAGTCCAAGCCGTGCTGAAGGCATTGGCAAAAAACAAGACTCCAGTAATTGAAAGAATACCAATTGAGATGTTTCACAAACGGATGCAGCGCTGGAAGTGCTCACTCGTCTATGCCAGGAAACTTAGGAGAGAGCTGCCTGGCCAACTGACTGGAAGAGATCCATATTTATGCCTATTCCCAAGAAAGATGATCCAACCAAATGCGAAAATTATCAAACAATATCATTGATATCACACGCAAGTAAAATTTTGCTGGAGATCATTCAAAAGTGGTTGCAGCAGTATATCGACAGGGAACTGCCCGAAATTCAAGCCGGATTCAGAAGAGGAAGTGGAACCAGGGATATCATTGCTAATGTCAGAAGGATTCTGGTTGAAAGCAGGGAATACCAGAAAGATATTTACCTTTTATTGACTATGCAAAGGTATTTGACTGTGTGGATCATACCAAATTATGGATAACATTACAAAGAATGGGAATTCCAGAACACTTCATTGTGCTCATGAGGAACCGGTAAATAGATCAAGAGGCAGTCATTCAAACAGATCAAGGGGATGCTGCGTGGTTTAAAGTCAGGAAAGGTGTGCATCAGGATTGTATCTTTTCACCATACTTATTCAATATGTATGCTGAGAAAATAATTTGAGAAGCTGGACTATATGAAGAAGAACGGGCATCAGGATTGCAGGAAGAGTCATTAACAACTTATGTTATGCAGATGACACAACCTTGCTTGCTGAAAGTGAAGAGGACTGGAAGCACTTACTGATGAAGATCAAAGACTACAGCTTTCAGTATGGATTACACCTCAACATAAAGAAAACAAAAATCCTCACAACTGGACCAATAAGCAACATCATGATAAACGGAGGAAATATTGAAGTTGTCAAGGATTTAATTTTACTTAGATCCACAATCAACACCCATGGAAGCAGCAGTAAAGGAATCAAAGGACACATTGCATTTGGCAAATCTGTTGCAAAAGATTTCTTTAAAGTGTTAAAAAGCAAAGATGTCTCCTTGAAAACTAAGGTGCGTTTGACCCAAGCCGTGGTTTTTTCAGTGGCCTCATATGCATGCAAAAGCTGGACAATGAATAAGGAATACTGAAAACAAATTGACGCCTTTGAATTGTGGTGTTGAAGAAGAATATTAAGTATACCATGGACTGCCAAAAGAACGAACGAAACTGTCTTGGAAGAAGTACAACCAGAATGCTCCTTAGAAGCAAGGATGGAGAGACTATGTCTCACATATTTTGAACATGTTATCAGGAGGGATCTGTGCCTGGAGAAGGACATCATGCTTGGTAAATTAGAAAGTCAGTAAAAAGAAGAAGACCCTCAAAGAGATGGATTGAAACAGTGGCTGCAACAATGGGCTCAAGCATAACAACAATTGTGAGGATGGCGGAGGACCGGGCAGTGTTTTGTTCTGATGTAGATAGGGTGGCTGTGAGTCGGAACCGACTGGATGACACATAACAGCAACATCTTGTATCCTGCTACTCTAGTGAATTTTTCTTTTAGTTCCAGTAGTTTTCTTGTGGAGTCTTTAGGGTTCTCTATGCATAGTATCATATCACCTGAGAATACATAAAATTTTACTTCTTCCTTACTGATTTGTATGCTGTTTATTTCTTTTTCTTGCCTTATTGCTCTATCTAGGACTTCTAGCATTATGTTAAATAGGAGTGGTGATAAAGGGGATCCTTGTCTTGTTCCTGTTCCAAAGGGGAATTTTTTCAGCCTCTCTCCATTGAGAATGATGTTGGCTGCTGATTTTGTACAGATACCCTTTGTTATGTTGAGGAATTTCCCTTCTATTCCTAGTTTATTGAGAGTTTTTATCAGGGATGGGTGTTAAACTTTATCGAATACCATTTCTGCATCGATTGAGATGATCATGTGATTCTTTTCTTTTGTTCTATTTATGTGGTGGATTATGTTGATTGATTTTCTAATGTTGAACCATTTGCATATATGGTATAAATCCCACGTGATCATGGTGTATTTTTTTTTATATAGTGCTGAATTCTATTGGCTAGAATTTTGTTGAGAAATTTTTCATCTATATTCATGAGAGATATTGGTCTGTAATTTTTTTTTTGTGGTGTCTTTGCCTGGTGTTGGTGTTGGGGTTATGCTGGCTTAATAGAATGAATTCAGACGTGTCCCTTCCTTTTCAATGTTCTGAAATAGTTTGAGTAGTAATGGTGTAAGCTCTTCTCTGAAAGTTTGGTTGAATTCTCCGGTGACGCCATCTGGGCCGGGGCTTTTTTTTCAATTTTTTTTTTGTGGGGGTTACCTTTTCAATCTCTTGTTATGGGTCTCTTCAGATTTTCTATCTCAGTTTGTATTAGTTCAGGTAGGTAGTGTGTTTCTAGAAATTTGTCCATTTCCTCTAGGTTTTCAAATTTGTTGGAGTATAGTTTTTCATAGTACTCTGTTATGATCTTTTTTATTTCAGTTGGGTCTGTTCTAATGTCCACCATTTCTATTCTTATTTTGGTTATTTGTTTCCTCTCCCGTTTTTCTTATGTCAGTTTGGCCAGTAGTTTGTGGATTTTGTTGATCCTTTCAAAGAATCAACTTTTGGTCTTGTTGATTCTTTCTATTGTTTTTCTGTTCTATATTTCATTTATTTTTCCTCTAATCTTTATTATTTACATTCTTCTGGTGGCTGTGGGCTTCTTTTGCTGTACTTTCTCTATTTGTTCGAGTTGTAGTGCTAACATTTTGATTTTGGCCCATTGTTCTTTTTTGATGTGTGTGTTCATTGCTATAAATTGACCTCTGAGCATTGCCTTTGCTGTGTCCGAAAAGTTTTGGTATGATGTGTTTTCATTCTCATTTAATTCTAGGAATTTTTTTTATTCCTTCTGTGATTTCTTTTATTACCCAGTTGTTTTTAAGTAAGGTGTTATTCAGTTTCTATGCATTTGATTTTTTTTCCCTTGCTTTTCCTGTAATTGATTTGTAATTTTCTGGCATTTTATTCAGAGAGAATGTTTTGTATTATTTTGATGTTTTAGATTTTATTGAGATTGCTTTGTAGCCTAAAATGTGGTCTACTCTAGAGAATGTTCCATGTTCGTTAGAAAAGAATATTCACTGCCATTGGGTGGAGTGTTCTATATATGTCTTTGAGGTCAATTTGGTTGATTTTGGCCTTTATATCTTTTGTATTTTTGTTGAGTTTCTTTCTAGATGTTCTATCTTTTACTGAGAATGGAGTGTTCAAGTCTCCTAGTATTATTGTGGAACTATTTCTCTTTTCAGGGCTATTAGAGTTTGTTTTATGTATTTTGGAGCCCTGTCATTGGGTGTGTAGATTTTTTTTAAGGTTATGTCTTCTTGGTGGATTGTCCCGTTAATCATTATATAATGTTCTTCCTTGTCTTTTATGGTGGATTTTGCCTTAAAGTCTATTTTATCTGAAATTAGTATTGCCACTCCTGATCTTTTTCGGTTATTGTTTGCTTGATATATATTTTTTCATCCTTTTATTTTTAATATATTTATGTCTTTGTGTCTAAGGTGTATCTCTTGTAGACAGCATATTGATGGGCTGTGCTTTGTTATCCATTCTGCCACTGTTTGTCTCTTTACAGATGCATTTAAACCATTTGCATTCAGTGTGATTATCAATAGGCATGAGTTTATTTTTGTCATCTTGAATTGCTTTTTTTGTGGTGCTGATGTTTTCTTTGTTCCTCTTACTTTCTTGTGCTGAGTTCCTTTTGTTTGTGGATTTTCTTTCAATTTCTTTTGTTAGTGTAGATTTTCTGTTTACTGAGACTTTATGTTTTTCATTTTTATTTTGATGAGTAGGTTTGTTAACTTTCTTTGTGGTTACCTTGAAATTTACCCCTATCTTCCTAAGTTTGAACCAGTCTTTTATTACTTGATACCGCCTTGACTTCTTCTCCATTTGAAAGTTCTATATCTACACCATGTATTCCCCCTTTTATTGTTCTGACATTCTCATAATTTACAGATTGATGTCTCTATTTCTCTGTTTTGAATCTTTTAGTTTTGTTTTATCCTTGAGAGTTCATTACCTAGGTCAGTATTTGGCTGATACTGACCTGTGTCCTGGGTGTTGTCTGGTGTTTTTGGTTCTCTAACCAAAGGACTCCCTTTAATAATTCTTGTAAGTTTGGTTTGGTTTTTACAAATATCCTTAATTTCTTTTTATCTGGAAATGTCCTAATTTTGCCATCATATTTGCACAAGAGCTTTTCAGGATATATTATTCTTGCTTGGCAATTTTTTTTTCTTTCAAGTTTTACATATATATTTTCCTATGGCCTTCTTGTCTGCATGGTTTCTGCCAAGTAATCAGAGCTTAGTCTTATTGTTTCCCCTTTGTATGAGACTTCATTTTTCTTGAGCTGCTTTCAGGTTTCTATCTTTGTCTTTGGTGTTGATGAGTGTGAATATGTTATGTCTTGGTGACTTTCTTTTGGGGTCTATCCTATATGGGAATCGTTGAGCTTCTTAGATGATCATGATATTAGGGAAGTTTTGTATCAGCAAATCTTCAGTGATTCTTCTGTGTTTTCCATTTTCTCCACCTGTTCTTGAACTCCAATCATGCTCAAGTTTTTGCTCTTGATTATAAAACACATAGTCCTTAGGTTTTCTTCATTCTTTTCTCTGATTTTTCCTCAAAGTGCCATCCATGGATTTGTCTTCAATTTCGCTGATTCTGTCTTCCATTGTTTCAAATTTGCTCCAAAAACCTTCTGCTGCATTGTCCATTTCTGAAATTTTGTTGTTTATCTTTTGGATTTCTAATTGCTATTGTATGATTTCTAATTGTTTATTTTGACATTTTATTCTTGTATTATTTTCCTGAATTCTTCTATTGCTTTGTCTGTGTTTTCTTTGATGATGGCTATGTTTTGGTTGGTTTTGTCTGTTTTCCATGATTTTGTCTGTGTTTTCCCTGATCTCTTTCCTAATTTCTTGAATAGCTCTGAATATTAGACTTTTGAATTCACTATGGTTCCTGTACCTTTTCTTCTGCTGGAAGGTCAACTGGTGTTTTATTCTGGTCTCTTACTGGAGACATCTTCCCTGGTTTTTTTTAAATATGTTTCTATATTGTCTGCTGTCTCCAAGACATTCAGGAATTATTTTCTTTATTTATTGATTGTAAGTTTGTTTGTTTTGTCCTGATTTTTTGTTTTGTTTGGTTATGTCTCGCCAGGTAGGCTGGGCGTGCTTTGTTGCTTGTTTGTGGGTATGACAGTTCTTACACCTTGTCCTGTTGTGCATGGCTGGTCACTCAGCTATGTTGCATCAGGGCAGGTCAAATGAGAGTGGAGGAGTGGAGATGGGTTGTTTGTGGCATGAACTGGGGCTGATGGTGTGGGGCTGAGGGGCAGTGCCAGGCGAAGTCCAGGGGACCATGTCAGTGTCACTTAGGGGCTCAGTGCTTGGCACAAGGTGCAGATAGGCAGGAGGGAAGGAAGAGGATGTGATGTGTAGAGCTAAGTGGGTGAGAGAAAGAAGATAGAGAAACAAAAGCAAAAAAAGAGAAGAAAAAAAGTAAATGAAATGGCCTGTTGAGAAGGGGCAGGGATGGCACATGGGGCCAGCTGGATAAAAGAAAGGAAAGGAAAGAAGAGAGAGAGACAGGAAACAAAGAGAAAAAAACAACAACAAAGAAAAATGTATGGCACCAAAGGAGCTGGCCATCTGGGACATCCCGACCCAGGAGGTCGTGTGCCAGTGGCTCTCTAGCCAAGTGGTGCAACCCTGCCCAATGGGTAGGGGCAGCTCATGGGGCTAGGTGGGCTGGGGAAAGGAAAGGAAGGAAGGGAGAGAGAAGAAACCAGAATATAAAAGGAAAAAAAAGATGCTGAGGGAGTCTGCTGGTGGGTTGCAGCATGGACCCGGGAAGGCTGTGCACAAGTGACTCTCTAGCAAAGTGGTGCGGGTGTGGCACAGCCCAACAGGAAGGGGTGGGGACATCACACAGGGCTAGGTGGATGGGAGAAAGGAAGGAAGAGAGAGAAGAAACCAGGAAAATAAAATAAAATAAAAAATGGTACTGAGGGAGCCTGCTGGCAGGGGCAGTGTGGACCCAGGGCAGCCGTGCACCAGTGGCTCTCTAGCTGAGCAGTGTGGCACAGCCAGTCAACAAGGGGAGGGAACGGCACACAGGGATAGCTGAGTGGGAGAAAGGAAAGGAAGGAAGGGAGAAAGAGAGAGAAGCAACAAAAAAATAACAAAAAACAAACCAAAGAAATGGCACTGAAAGGGCCAACTGATGGGTGCAGGGCAGACCCAGGCGGCAGTGATCTGGTGCCTCTCTGGCTGAGCGACCATGGCTGTTGGAAAGCGGCAGAGGCCTCGTACAGGAAAGTAGGGTGGGGGGTAAGAAAGCATGTATCCCTGGTTACTGGATGCCCTTTCTCCTGTTGGGAGCTCTGTGAAGTTGCCTTCCCGTACTTCCTGTCTGCATTCCTTGGTGGCTGTAGTCCAAGACATTGAATCCATGCTGCATTAGCTGATAGGGGACCTCCACTACATAGCTCTCCTCATTCTCTGTTCTCTGTCAGTTTCTTTTTCCATTTGGTGCTTTATCGAGTTCTTTATTCCATCATTTGATGCTTAGGGTTCCAAGACAGATGTTTGGATCTGTTTTACTTAGTCTTTGCTGCAGAGGGATGGCATGGTGCTTCTTTATATAGCTCCATGCTGACTCCACCTCTTCTCTCACCACTAAGTTTCATGCTAGTTGTAGGTTTTTTGTAAATGTCCTTTATCAACTTGAGGAAGTTCCTCTCTATTCCTAGTTTGCTGAGAATTTTGATCGTGAATGGGTGGGTGTTGGATTTTGTCAAATTTTTTCTGCTTCTATTGATATGATCATATTATTCTTCTTATTTAGAGTTTCATATGTTGAATTATATTGAGTTTTGAATGCTGTACCAGCCTTTTATACTTTGAACAAATCCCAACTGGTCATGGTGTATAATTCTTTGTATACATTTTTGGGTTTTATTTGATAATATTTTATTGAGGTTTTTTTCTTTTTACATCTGGGTTCAAGACAGATATTGGCCTGTGATTTTCCTTCCTAGTAATTTCTTTGTCTGGTTTTGGTATTAGGGATATACTGGCCTCATAGAATGAGTTAGGAAGAGTTTCCTGTGCTTCTATTTTCTGGAAGAGCTTTTAGAGAATTGATGTCATTTCTTTAAATATTTTGTAGAATTCACCAGTGAAACCAACCAGGCCTGATGCTTTCTTGTTTTGAAGGTTATTAATTTTTTAAATTGTGCTTTAGGTGAAAGTTTACAGCTCAAGTTAGTTTCTCATACAAAAATTTATACACACATTGTTATGTGACCCTAGTTGCTATCTCTATAATGTGACAGCACACGCCTCCTTTCCAACCCGGATTTCCCTTGTCCCTTCAACCAGCATCTGTCCCTTTCTGCATTTTCATCTCACCTCCAGAGAGGAGCTGCCCATTTAGTCTCATGTATCTACTTGAACTAAGAAGCACTCTCTTCATGAGTATCATTTTAGGTCTTATATTCCAAACTAATCTTTCTCTGAAGAGTTGGCCTCGGAAATGGTTTTAGTTTTGGGCTAATAGAGAGTCCGGGGGCCATGTCTTCAGGGGTCCCTCCAGTCTCAGTCAAACCATTAAGTCTAGTCTTTTTACTAGAATCTGAGTTCTGCACCCCACTTTTCTCCTGCTCCGTTAGGGACTGTCTGTTGTGTTCCCTGTCAGGGCAGTCATTGGTGGTAGCCGGGCACCATCTAGTCCTTCTGATCTCAGGCTGATGGAGTCTGTGGTTTATGTGGCCCTTTCTTTCTCTTGGGCTAATACTTTCCTTCTGTCTTTGGTGTTATTCATTCTCCTTTGCTCCAGGTGGGTTGGGACCAATTGATGGATCTTAGATGGCTGCTCACTAGCTTTTAAGACCCCAGATGCCACTCACCAAAGTGGGATGCAGAACATTTTCTTAATAAACTTCGTTATGCCAGTTGACCTAGGTGTCTCCTGAAACCGTGGTCCCCAGATCCCCGCCCCTGCTACTCTATCCATTTCCTCTAGGTTTTCAAATTTGTTAGAGTACAATTTTTCATAGTATTCTGTTATGATTCTTTGAATTTCAGTTCAGTCTGTTGTGGTATCATCCATCTCATTTCGTATTCAGGTTATTTGCTTCCTTTCCTGTTTTTCTTTTGTCAGTTTGGCCAATGGTTTATCGATTTTATTGATCTTTTCAGTGAACCAGCTTTTGGTCTTCTTAACTCTTTCAGCTGTTTTTCTGTTCTCTATTTCATTTAATTCTGCTCTAATTCTTATTATTTCCTTTCTTCTAGTGGCTGAGGGATTCTTTTGCTGGTCTCTTTCTACTTGTTCAATTTGTAGGGTTAATGTTTTGATTTTGGCCCTTTCTTCTTTTTGGATGTGTGCATTTATTGCTATAAACTGA
>NW_004444277.1:671334-680947 GCF_000243295.1 Trichechus manatus latirostris | reverse complement strand
CTCTTAAAATTCTGTCTTTGTCTTTGGTTTTGGCAAGTTTGATTATAATATATCTTGGTGACTTTCTTTTGGGATCTACCTTATGTGGGTTTCGATGAACATCTTGGATAGATGATATCTTCTCATCTTTCATGATATCAGGGAAGTTTTCTGCCAGCAAATATTCAACAATTCTCTCTGTATTTTCTGTTATTCCCCCCTACCCCCTTTCTGGTATTCCAATCACTCATAGGTTATTCCTCTTGATAAAGTCCCATATAATTCTTAGAGTTTCTTCAGTTTTTTTAAATTCCTTCATCTGATTTTTTCTCAAATAATTTGGTGTCAAGTGCTTTACCTTCAGTCTCACTAATTCTGACTTCCATTGCTTCAATTCTGCTCCTATGACTTTCTATTGAGTTTTCTAATTCTGAAATTTTATTGTTAGTCTTCTGGATTTCTGATTGCTGTCTCTCTATGGATTCTTGCAGCATGTTAAATTTGTCATTATGCTCTTGTATAACCTTCTTAATTTCCTCTATTGCTTTGTCTGTGTGTTCATTGGCTTGTTCTACATTTTGCATGATGTCCTTCCTAATCTCTTGAAGAATTCTGTATATTAATTAATCTTTTGTATTCTGCCTCCGGTAATTCCAAGAAGTTCTCTTCCTCCAGAAGGTTCCTTGATTGTTTTGGTGGCTTCCTGAAGCCCTCATGGTTTGCCTCTTTATGTGATTTAATATTGACTGTTGTCTCTGAGCCATCAATAAGTTATTATATTTATTTTATGTTGCTTACCGTGTCCTAGCTTCTTGTTTTGATATACCCAAATAGGCTGCTTATGTGAGCTAGTTTGATTATTGGCATCTTTGAAAGTCTCACATCCTGGCTCCATGAAGCTATAACTTTTACTAGTTATGTAAGCACAGGAGTCTGTTTACTTTTGTTGTGTGGATTCAGGTTGGGTGTCCGAGTCATTGGTCACCGAGTGTGGGGTGCAGCCTCTCACCTACAGTCCTAGACGGACAGGGGTGATTGATGTAGGCACAGGTATCTGGCTGCAGTAGGGGGTCA
Source organism: Trichechus manatus latirostris (assembly GCF_000243295.1). Lineage (NCBI taxonomy): Eukaryota > Metazoa > Chordata > Mammalia > Sirenia > Trichechidae > Trichechus > Trichechus manatus. Next base: position 679,894 of record NW_004444277.1, on the reverse strand, counting down.
TGCACTGATCAAAGCAGGGGGCTAACTGCTACCCCTGAGTGCCTGGGTGGAAGGTGTGTCCCTGTTCCCTAGAGCACATAGGTAGGTGAGTTTTGCAGCTGGATTATGGACACCCAATTCTGTTGGCTGTAAGGACTGGGAGTCACCACTTATTCTTGGACCCCTGTTGCAGGTGGCTCAGTGGGGTGGGTGGAACCACGAGTCCTCAGGCCCCTGATGTGGTTAGGTGAGGACCCTGCTTAATGGGCAGGGTGGTGTCATATGTCACGAGTCTGCCACTCCCCCTGATAGCTGATACAGATGAAAATAGACTTCAGATATATACCCTGTTGTACTGTGCTAATGAGAGCCTATGCTGTTGAAGTGTGCCCATACAGGTCTATGCAGAAGTGAAAGGCATTCAAAGTCCGTGGACCCCTTCTGCCTGTGCTTAGGCAAAGGAGCTGTGCCTGCCCTGAGTTCCCAGCTTAGGGGAGCTGGCAGATTATTTTTTCCTATTTGTCAATTTGTTCCCTCTCCAAAGCCACTAGAATGGCTCAGGGCATGTGACAGGTCCTACTTCTGGCCCAGAGGGTTCAGCCATCCCTTAAGCTGGACCGGGACCTGCAGCAGAGTGGGGAGGGGGCAGATAAATGGGAGAGAGGTACTTCCCAAAAGGAGAGTTTTTTTTTTTTTATCCTCGCAGTAGATTAGACACTTGTATTTATCTTTCGCTGATTGAGCACCGTTTCTCACTGGTACTGGAACCTTGAACAGACTCTCTGCTGCTCGATCTCTCCCGATATGGAAAATGCATCCTGAGCACCACTGCTTGCCTCACCCCTCACATGCCAGCTGATCCTGCCTGCAGGGTGTCAGGGCTGGCCAGGTCAAGTTTGACAACTCACTGCTTCTGAACCATCTCTCCCTCCGCCTGCCTCTCAGTCAGATTCCCAGACTTTGTCTTTGATGTTCAGGGCCCCTAGGTTGTCATTTCTAATCCATTCACTTGTTTTTTCAGGTCTTTGTTGTAAGAAAGACCACAGGAAGCATCTGACTATTCCGCCATCTTGACACCACCTCGAAAGTTATTAATTATTGATTTAATTTTTAAGATATATTCCTATTCAGATAATCCATTTTTCCCGTGTGAATTTTGGTAGATTGTGTCTTTCAAAGGATTGGTCCATTTCATCTAAGTTATCATATTTCTGGGCATAGAATTGTTCATAATATTCTTTTATTATCCTTTTAATGTCCATGGGATAACTTGTGATGGTCCCTCTTTCATTTACGATTTTAATAATTTGAGTCTTCACTCTTTGTCTCTTGGTTAGCTTGCCTGTTGTTGTTGTTAGGTGCTATCGAGTCAGTTCCAAAGCACAGTGACCCTATGTGCAATAGAACGAAACACTGCCTGGTCCTGCACCATCCTCACAATTGTTATGCTTGAGCCCATTATTGCAGCCACTGTGTCAGTGCATCTCGTTGAGGGTCTTCCTCTTTTTGGATGACCCTCTACTTTACCAAGCATGATGTCCTTCTCCAGGCACTGGTCCCTCCTGATAACATGTCCAAAGTATGTGAGACGAAGTCTCACCATCCTCGTTTCTAATTAGCATTCTGGCTGTACTTCTTCCAAGACAGATTTGTTCATTTTTCTGGCAGTCCATTGTATATTCAATATTCTTTGCCAACACCATAATTCAAATGCATCAATACTTCTTCGGTCTTCTTTATTCACTGTCCAGCATTTGCATGCATATGAGGTGATGGAAAACACTATGGCTTGAGTCGGGTGCACTTTAGTCCTCAAAGTGATATCTTTGCTTTTTAACACTTTAAAGAGGTCTTTTGCAGCATATTTGCCCAATGCAATATGTCCTTTGATTTCTTAACTGCTGCTTCCATGGTCATTGATTGTAGATCCAATAAAATGAAATCCTTGACTACTTCAATATTTTCTCCATTTATCAGGATGTTGCTTATTGATCCAGTTGTGAGGATTTTTGTTTTCTTTATATTGAGGTGTAATCCATACTGAAAGCTATGGTCTTTGATCTTCATCAAAGTCCTCTTAGGATTCAGCAAACAAGGCTATGTCATCTGCATAATGCAGGTTGTTAATGTACCTTCCTCCGATCCTGGTGCTACGTTCTACTTCATATAGCCCAGCTTCTCGGATTATTTGCTCATTATATAGATTGAATAAGTACCGTGAAAGGATATAATCCTGACACACATCTTTCTTGACTTTAAACCACGCAGCATCCCCTTGTTCTGTTTGAGCAACTGCCTCTTGTTCTATGTACAGGTTCCTCATGAGCACAATGAAGTGTTCTGGAATCCCCATTCTTCACAGTGTTATCTATAATTTGTTATGATGCACACAGTCATGTCTTTGCATAGTCAAAAAAACACAGGTAAATAAACATCTTTCTAGTATTTTCTGCTTTCAGCCTTGGTCCATCTGACATCAGCAATGATATCCCTTGTTCTGCATCCTCTTCTGAATCCGGCTTGAACTTCTGGCAGTTCCTTGTGGATGTACTGCTGCAACCGCTTTTGAATGATCTTCAGCAAAATTTTACTTGGGTGTGATATTAATGATATTGTTTGATAATTTCTTCATTCTTTGTATCACCTGTCTTTGGAATGGGCGCAAATATGGATCTCTTCATGTTGGTTGGCCAGGTAGCTGTCTTCCAAATTTCTTGCGTAGATGAGTGAGCGCTTCCAGAGCTGCATCCACTTGTTGAAACATCTCAGTTGGTATTCCATCAATTCTTGGAGCCTTGTTTTTTGCCAATGCCATCTGTGCAGCTTGGACTTCTTCTTTCAGTATTGTCAGTTCTTGATCATATGCTACCTCTCAAAATGGTTGAATGTAGTCCAATTCTTTTTGATACAGTGACTCTATGTATTCCTTCCATCTTCTTTTGATGCTTTCTGCGTGGTTTAACATTTTTCCCATAGAATCCAATATTGCAACTTGAGGCTTGAATTTTTTTTCAGTTCTTTAAGCTTGAGAAATGCCAAGCATGTTCTTCTCTTTTGGTTTTCTATCTCCAGGTCTTTGCGCATTTCATTATGGTACTTAACTTTGTCTTCTTAAGGCCCCCTTTGAAATCTTCTGTTCAGTTCTTTTACTTCGTCATTTTTTCCTTTTGCTTTAGCTACTCGACGTTCAAGAGCAAGTTTCAGAGTCTCTTCTGACATCCATTTTGGTCTTTTCTTCCTTTTCTGTTTTTAATGACCTCTTGCTTTCTCATGTATGATGTCCTTGATGTCATTCCACAACTCCTCTGGTCTTCAGTCATTCTTGTTCAATGGGTCAAATCTATGCTTGAGATGGTCTCTAAATTCAGGTGGGATATACTCAAGGTCATACTTTGGCTCTCATGGACTTGTTTTAATTTTCTTCGGCTTCAACTTGAACTTGCATAGGAGCAATTGATGGTCTGTTCTGCAGTCAGCCTCTGGCCTTGTTCTGACTGATGATATTGAGCTTTCCCATTGCCTCTTTCCACAGATGTAGTGTATTTGATTCCTGTGTCTTCCGTCTGGCAAGGTCCATGTGTATAGTCGCGTTTATGTTGGTGAAAAAAAGTATTTGCAATGAAGAAGCTGTTGGTTTTGCAAAATTCTATCATGCAATCTCCGGCATCATTTTTATCACCAAGGCCATAGTTTCCAACTACCAATCCTTCTTAGGTTCCACTTTTCGAATTCCAATCACCAGTAATTATCAATTCATCTTGATTGCATGTTTGATCAATTTCAGACTGCAGAGGTTGCTAAAAATCTTCAATTTCTTCATCTTTGGCCTTAGTGGTTGGTGCGTAAATGTAAATAATAGTCATATTAACTGGTCTTCCTTATAGGTGTATGGATGTTATCCTATCACTGACAGCGTTGTATTTCAGAATATATCTTGAAGTGTTCTTTTTTGACGACAAACGTGGTCCTCTTCAATTTGTCACTCCCAGCATAGTACACCATACAATTGTCTGATTCAAAATGGCCAATACCAGTCCATTTCAGCTCACTAATGCCTAGGATAGCGATCTTCAAGCATCCCATTTCTTTTTGAGGACTTCCAATTTTTATAGATTTATACTTCATACATTCCACGTTCCTATTATTAATGAATGTTTGCAGCTGTTTCTTCTCATTTTTGAGTCGTGCCACAACAGCAAATGAAGGTTCCAAAAGCTTGACTCCATCCACGTCGTTAAGGTCGATTTTACTTTGAGGAGGCAATCTTCCCCAGTCGTATTTTGAGTGCCTTCCAACCTGAGGGGCTCATCTTCCGGCACTATATCAGACAATGTTCTGCTGCTGTCCATAAGGTCTTCATTGGCCAGTTTTTTCAGAAGTAGACTGCCGAGTCCTTCTTCCTAATGTGTCTTAGTCTGGAAGCTCCACTGAAACCTGTCCACCAGGGTGACCCTGCTGGTATTTGAAATACCGGTGGCAAAACTTCCAGTATCACAGCAACACACAAACCAGCACAGTACGACAAAATGACTGACACCCGGCGTTTATAAATTTTATTGATCTTTTTCAAAGAAAGAACTGGCTTTTGTGTTCATTAATTTTCTCTATTGCTTTTTGATTCTCTATTTAGTTTATCTCTGCTGTAATCTTTATTAGTTCCTTCCTCCTGCTAGCTTTGAGCTTAATCTGCTTTTCTTTTTATGTTTCCTCATGGTGTAAATTAGGTTATTTATTTGGGACATTTCTACTTTTTTAATGCAGGCATTTGCAGTTATAAATTTCCTTCTGAGCACTGCCTTTACTCTATCCCATATTTTGGTATGTTGTGCTTTTATTTGCATTGATCTCTAAATATTTTCTAATTACCCTTGTGATTTCCTTTTCGACCAATTGGGTTTTTAATAGTACATTTTTTAATTTGTATAGATTTTTGAATTCTCCAGTTTTCCTTCTGATAATGATTCCTAATTTCATTCTATTGTAGCTGCAGGAGACACTTTGTGTGATTTGTATCTTTGAAAATTTATTTAGACTTCTTTGCTGACCTATCATATTGTTTATCCTGAAGAATGATTCTTCCAGGAATGATCTTCTTAGATACACTTTAGAAGAATGTGTATTTTGCTGTTGTTGGATGGGGTGTTTACTGTTTGTCTGTTAGGTCTAGTTTATTTATAATGTTCTTAAGTTCTCTATTTCCTTTTTGAATTTCTGTCTAGATGTTGTATCCATCATTGAAAGTTACTTATTGAAGTCTCCAACTATTATTCTAGAACTATCTATTTCTCCCTTCAATTCTGTCATTGTTTGCTCCATATATTTTGTGACTCTGTTGTTAGGTGCATATATATTTATAATAGTGATATCGTCTTGATGAATCGACCCTCTTATAAAAATGTTAAGTCTTTGTCCCTTAAAACCATTTTTTGGCTTAGAGACAATTTTATCTGATATTAATATAGTCACTCCAACAGCCTTTGGTTACTATTTGCATGGAATATTTTTTCCCATCTCTCTTACTTTCCTAGTGCTGCTATAACAGAAATACCAAAAGTGGGTGGCTTTAAACAGAAATTTATTTTCTAACAGTTTAAGAAGCTAGAAGTCCAAATTCAGGGCACCAGTTATAAGGGAAGACTCTTTCTCTGTCAGCTATGGGGGAAAGTCCGTGTTTCTTTCAGTATCTGTAGCCCTGGTGTTCCTTGGTTCCTTGACAATCTTCACATGGCATCTTGTTCCCCTCCCCATTTGTTCTTCTTGTCTCTGTGTCTATGCTACTCAGAGAGATTGGTTTTAGGATATTCCCTACACTGATAATGACCTCATAAACATAACACAGAAACCGCTATTCTCAAATGGGAGTACATCTAGAGGAATTTTGCTGTTGTTGTTAGGTGACTTCCAGTCAATTCCGACTCGTAGTGGCCCTATGTACAACAGAATGAAACACTGACGAGTCCTGCGCCATTCTCACAATCATTGCTATGTTTGAGCCCATGTTGCAGCCACTGTGTCAATCCATCTGGTTGAGGGTCTTCCTCTTTTTCGCTGACCCTCTGTTTTACCAAGCATGATGTCTTTCTCCAGGGACTGGTCCCTCCTGATAACACGCCCAAAGTATGTGAGACAAAGTCTCACCATCCTCCCTTCTCATAAGTATTATGGCTGTACTTCTTCCAAGAGTGATTTTTTCATTCTTCTGGCAGTCCATGGTATTTTCAATATTCTTCACCAACATCATAATTTAAAGGCAGCAATTCTTCAGTCTTCCTTATTCATTGTCCAGCTTTCACATGCATATGAGGCGATTTGAAAATACCGTGGCTTGGGTCAGGCACACCTTAGTCCTTAAAGTGACATCTTTGCTTTTTAACACTTTAAAGAGGTCTTTTGCAGCAGATTTGCCCAATGCAGTATGTCCTTTGATTTCTTGACTGCTGTTTCCGTGGGTGTTGATTGTGGATCCAAGTAAAATGAAATCCTCGACAACTTCCATATTTTCTCCGTTTATCATGATGTCGCTTATTGGTCCAGTAGTGAGGATTTTTGTTTTCTTTATGTTGAGATGTAATCCATACTGAAGGCTGTAATTTTTGGTCTTCATCAGTAAGTGCTTCGAATCCTCTTCACTTTCAGCAAACAAGGCTGCATCATCTGCATATCGCAGGTTGTTAATGATTCTTCTTCCAATACTGATGCTGTGTCCTTCTTCATATAGTCCAGCTTCTCGGATTATTTGCTCATCGTACAGATTGAATAAGTATGGTGAAAGGACACAACCCTGACGCACACCTTTTCTAATTTTAAACCACTTAGTATTCCCTTGTTCTGTTAAAATGATTGCCTCTTGGTCTGCATACAGGTTCCTCATGAGCACAATTAACTGTTCTGGAATTCCCATTCTTCGCAATGTTATACATAATTTATTATGATACACACAGTCGAATGCCTTCTCATAATCAGTAAAACACAGGTAAACACCTTTCTGGTATTTACTTGGTATTTACAGGTATAGGAGATGGGATTTCAACACATATTTTGGGGGGACACAATTCAATACTGTCATGGATTGAATTGTGTCCCCCAAAAAATGTGTGTCAACGTGGCTAGTCCATAATTCCCAGTGTTGTGTGATTGTCCACCATTTTGTCATCTCATGTGATTATCCTATGTGTTGTAAATCCTATCTCTGTGATGTGAATGAGGTGGGATTAGCGGTAGTTATGTTAATGAGGCAGGACTCAATCTACAAGATTAGACTGTGTCTCAAGCCAATCTCTTTTGAGATATAAAAGAGAGAAGCAAGCAGAGAGACATGGGGACCTCATAACACCAAGAAAGCAGTGCCAGGAGCAAAGCCCATCCCTTGGACCAGAGGTTTGTGTGCTGAGAAGCTCCTAGACCAGGGGAAGACTGATGACAAGGACTTTCCTCCAGAGCCAACAGAGAAAGCCTTCTCCTGGAGCTGATACCCTGAATTTGGACTTGTAGACTACTTGACTGTGAAAAAATAAATTTCTCTTTGTTAAAGCCATCCACTTGTGGTATTTCTGTTATAACAGCACTAGATGACTAAGACAAATGCATAACACCATCCTTTTATTTTAAGCCTTTTTTTAATCTTTGGATCTAACATGACTCTCTTTTAGATAAGACATAGTTGAATCATGTTTTTTATGCATCATGCCAATTTCTGCCTTTTGATTGGAGAATTTAATCCATTTACATTTAAAACAGGTATCGATAAGGAAGGACCTAATTCTGCCATTTTTTTCTCTATTTCTATTTTGTTAGTCTGTCTAATCTTTGGCTGAAAGGTAAACCTCCCTCATTATGTTCTTGTTGTTACAAATTGCACCTTTATATATGTGTGAGCTATAACATAGCTTTTTAATTATTTTTATAAATTTGTCTCTTAGATCATGTAGGACATACAAATTGAAGTTATTAATCAAAAATATAAAATAATACTGGGTTTATCTTTGCCCATGTAGTTACCTTTAATAGAAATCTTTATTTCTTCCTATGATTTTGAGTTACTGTCTGGTGACCTTTCATTTCAACCTGAAGGGCAAGTTTCAGGACATAGCTAGCGATAACAAACACCCTCAGCTTTTGTTTACCTGGGAATGCTTAATTTCTTCCTCATGTTTGAAGGACAGATTTGCCAATACGGAATTCTAGATTGTGTGCGTGTTTTCAGCACTTAAAATGTTATCCCACTGCCTTCTGGCATCCATCATTTTGATGAGACATTGGCAGACAATTAATCTTATTGAGGATCATTTTTACGAGACAATTTGATTACCTCTTGCTGTTTCTAAGATTCTCTCTTTGTCTTTGATTTCTCATTTTATGCAAAGTAGAAGTTTATTATTCTTCTCTAAAAACGTTCAGTAGTAGGTAGTTCAGGGCTGATAGTAGGCCCATTCTATCTTTTTTAAAATTTTTTATATTTTTTATTGCTGTGGTTTAAATGAAGTTTACATTTCAAGTTAGTCTCCCATACAAAAATTTATACATATTTTGTTATGTGACCCTAATTGCTCTCCCCATACTGTGACAGCACACTCCTCCTTTC
>NW_004444277.1:665680-667307 GCF_000243295.1 Trichechus manatus latirostris | reverse complement strand
TGGCTGCTGTTGGGTAGAGAATTCAGTATATGTCGATGAGATCAAGTTGGTTGATTGTAGCATTTAGATCTCCCATGTCTTTATTGAGCTTCTTTCTGGATGTTCTGTCCTTCACGAAAGTGGTGTGTTGAAGTCCCCTACTATTATCGTGGAGCTGTCTATCTCTCTTTTCAGTGCTGTTAGAGTTTGTTTTATGTATTTTGGAGCTCTGTCATTGGGTGCATAAATATTTATTATGGTTATGTCCTCCTGGTGTATTGACCCTTTAATCATTATGTAGTGTCCTTTCTTATCCTTTGTGGTGGATTTCACTTTAAAGTCTATTTTGTCAGAGATTAATATTGCCACTCCTGCTCTTTCTTGAGTGTTGTTTGCTTGATATGTTTTTTTCCCATCCTTTGAGTGTTAGTTTGTTTGTGTCTTTAAGTCTAAGGTTTGTCTTTTCTAGGCAGCATATAGACGGATGGTGTTTTCTTATCCGTTCTGCTTCTCTCTGTCTCTTTTTTGGTGTGTTTAGTCCATTTACATTCAGCTTAATTATTGGTAGGTATGAGTTTAGTGCTGTCATTTTCATGTCTTTCTTTTTGTGTTGTTGACAGTTTCTTTGTTCCACTTAATTTTCTCTGTTGTTTTTCTTTATGTATTTTCTTTTCATCTTTTTCATTGTTGTTGATTTTGTATTTGCTGAGTCTTTTTGTTTTTCTTGTTTTTTATTTTGATGGGTAAGATTGTTAGTTTCCTTTGTGGTTACCTTAGTATTTACCCCTATTTTTCTAAGTGCAAAGTAGTCTTTTATTTCTATATATCGTCTTGACTTCGTCTCCATATGAAAAATCTATGTCTACATTTTTTAGTCCCTCTTTTTTGTTTTAATATTGTCATCGTTTACATATTGACATCTCTGTTTCCCTATTTTCAGTGTTTTCAGTTTGTTTTCTTTTTGTGACTTCCATATCTGGGTTGATATTTGGTTTCTCTGTCCTATGTTCTAGTCTGGGGTTGATATCTGATGTTATTGATTTTCTAATTGGAGGACTCTCTTTAGTATTTCTTGTAATTTTAGTTTGGTTTTTGCAAATTCCCTAAACTTATGTTTATCTGGAAATGCCCTAATTTCACCATCATATTTGAGAGACAGTTTTGCTGGATATATAATTCTTGGCTGGCTATTTTTTTCTTTCAAGGCTTTACATATGTCGTCCCATTGCCTTCTTGCCTGCATGGTTTCTGCTGAGTAGTCTGAACTTATTCTTATTGACTCTCTTTTGTAGATGACTTTTCAATTATCCTTAGCTGCTCCTCAAATTCTCTCTTTATCTTTGGTTTTGGCAAGTTTGATTATAATATGTCTTCGTGACTTTCTTTTGGGATTTACCTTACGTGGGACTCGCTGAGTGTCTTAGATAGATATCTTCTTGTCTTTCATGATATAAGGGAAGTTTTCTGCAAACAAATCTTCAATAATTCTGTCTGTATTTTCTGTTATCCCCTCCATTCTGGTACTCCAGTCACTCGTAGGTCATTCCTCTTCATATAGTGCCACATAATTCTTAGGGTTTCTTCATTTTTTAAAGTTCCTTCATCTGATTTTTCCTCCAATAAGTTGGTGTCAAGTACTTTATCTTCA
>NW_004444277.1:653047-663923 GCF_000243295.1 Trichechus manatus latirostris | reverse complement strand
GAGTGTTTCTGGGAATTTGTCCATTTCTCTCAGTTATCTAATTTGAGTACAGTTTTCATAGCAGTCTCTTATAAATTTTTTTTCATTTATTTTTGTAAGGTCAGTAGTAAATAGCCAGTTTCACTTCTGATTTTATTTACTAGTGTCTTATTTTTCTTTCTTTCTTTTTTTCCTTTGTCAATGTAGCTAGGAGTTTATCAATTTTGTTGAGCTTTTCAAAGAAGCAAATATTGATTTCATTGATTCTTTCTATTGTTCTTCTGTTTTCTATTTCATTTATCTCTGCTCTATTCTTTATTATTTTCTTCATTTTGGTTTCTTTGGGCTTTATCTCCTCTTCCTTTTGTAGTTTCTTAGGGTGTGAATTTAGGTTGTTGATTTGAGCTCTTTCTTCTTTTATAATGTTTGATAAAATTTCCAGTTTTCCTTCTGTTACTTCTAGTTTCATTCCACCTTGCTCAGAGAAGATATATGATGTATATTTTCAAATATTTTAAATGTACTGAGGCTTGTTTTGGGACCTAATATATGGTCTATTCTGGATAATGATCCATGTGCACTGGAGAGGAATGTATATCCTGCTGCAGTTGGTGAAGTGTTCTATAAATGTATGTTAAGTCTAGTTAATTAAAATGTCATTCAGGCCCTCTATTTCCTTGTTGATATTTGCCTGTATGTTCTATCCATTACTGAAAGTGGTGTATTGAAGTCTACAGCTGTTATTGTAGAACCGTCTATTTCTCCCTTCAGCTCTGTCAGTGTTTGTTTCACATATTTTGAGGCTCTGCTATGAGGTACACATATATAGTTATTATCTCTTAATTAATTAATCCTTTTGACAGTATATAATGTCATTCTTTGTCTCTTTTAACAGTTTTTGACCTAAAATCTATTTTGTCTGATATTATTATAGCCACTGCAGCTTTCTTTTGGTTTCTATTTGCATGGAATGTTTTTTCCAACCTTTCATTTTCAACCTATTTGTGTGTCTTTTGATTAACAATGGGTTTTTTGTAGACAACATACAGTTGGTTACTGTTTTCTTATCCAATCTTCTATTCCTTGCCTTTTGATTGAGTTCAATTCCATTCACATTTAAAGTAATTACCAGTAACGAAGGAGCCGTGGTGTTACAGTGGTTAAGCACTCATCTGCTAACTGAAAAGCTGGTGGTTGAACTCAGCAGCCACTCCATGGGAGAAAGATGTGGCAGTCTGCTTCCATAAAGATTACAGCCTTGAAACCCTTATGGGACAGTTCTACTCTGTCCTATATGGTTGCTATGAGTTGGAATTGACTCGTTGGCAATGGTACCGATAATGAAGGACTTACTTCTTCCATTTTGCTATTTGTTTTCTGTATGCTTTATACCTTTTTGTCCCTTATTTCATCAAGTACTTTCCTTTTTGTATGTTTAATTTTTTTTTTTTGTGAATCATTTTGATACCCTTCTCATTTCCGTTTGGGTGCATTTCTTTAGAAATTGTCTTCATGTTTACATTGAAACCAACTCAACTTCAGTAGCATAAAAAACTGTTCCTATATCGCTCCTCCATCTTCCTTTATGTTGTTGATATCATACATTATACCTTTATGCATTTTTGTACACAGTATCATATACTTATAGAGCCCTGGTGGTGCAATGGTTAAGCATTCAGCTGCTAACTGAGAAGTTGGTGGTTTGAATCCCACCTGCTCTGTGGAAAAAAAGATGTGGCAGTCTGCTTCCATAGAGATTACAGCTTTGGAAACCTTTTGGGGCAGATCTTCTCTGTCCTATAGTGTCTCTAGGAGTCAGAATCAACTCGATGGCAATGGGTTTGGTTTTTTGCATCATTTATTTATAATTATTTATAGTTTTGTCTTTTGTATTATGTAGAGCATAACAAGTGTAGTTACAAATCAAAAATACAGTGAAACTGGTCTCTACTTTGGCCCTTGAAATTACCTTTGCTGAAGGTCTTTATTTTTTCATACAGCTTAAAATTACTATCTAATGTCCTCACCTTTCAAACAGGAGAACTTCCTTTTAGCATTTCTTTTTAGGGCAGCTCTGGTAGTAACAAACTGCTTCATCTCATGTTTATGTCTAATTTTGCCCTCATTTTTGAAGGACAGTTTTGCCAGGTACAGGATTCTTCTATGATATATATTTTTCTTCAACACTTTTTGTTTATATCATCCCACTGACTCCATGGTTTCTGAGGAGAAATCAACATTTAATCTTACTGGGATGTCCTTGTACATTACAGTTCACTTTTTCTCACGCTGATTTCAAAATTCTCCCTTTATCTTTGGTTTTTTAACAGTTTGGGTAAAATGTTGATTCTTTCTATTGTTTTTCTCTTCTCTATTTCATTTATTTCCGCTCTGATCTTTATTATTTCCTTTCTTCTAGTGGCTGTAGGCTTATTTTGCTTTTTTCTTTCTATTTGTTCAAGTTGTGTAGCTAATGTTTAGATTTTGTCCCTTTCTTCTTTTTTGATGTGTGCATTTATTGCTATAAATTGACCCCTGAGCTCTGCCTTTGCTGTGTCCCAAAGGTTTTTGGTATGATGTGTTTTCATTCTCGTTTGTTTCTAGGAATTTTTTAATTTTATCTTTGATTTCTTCTATTACCCAGTGGGTTGAAAGCAGGGTGTTATTCAGTTTCCATGTAATTGATTTTTTCTCTTGCTCTTCCTGTTGTTAATTTCTACTTTGATGGTGCTGTGATCAGAGAAGATACTTTGTATTATCCCCAACGTTTTGGATTTTGTTGAGGGTTGCTTTGTGGCCTAAGATGTGGTCTATTCTGGAGCACGTTCCATGTGCAATGGAAAAGAATGTGTACTTTGCAGCTGTTGGGTGGGGTGTTCTATATATGTCTATTTCAAGTTGGCTGACTGTAGCCTTTAGATCTTCTGTATCGTTGTTGAGGTTCTTTCTAGAAGTTCTGTCCTTTACTAAGAGTGGTAAGTTGAAGTCCCCTGCTATTATTGTGGAACTGCCAATTTCTCTTTTCAGTGCTGTTAAAGTTTATTTTATGTATTTTGGAGCCCTGTCATTGGGTGTGGAGATTTTTTTTTTTTAGGTTATGTCTTCTTGGTGGATTGTCCCTTTAATCATTATATAATGATCTTCCTTGTCTTTTAAGGTGGATTTTATTTTAAAGTCTATTTTATCTGAGATTAGTATTGCTACTCCTGCTCTTTTTTGGTAGCTGTTTGCTTGATGTATTTTTTCCATCCTTTGATTTTTAATAAATTTATATCTTTGTTTCTAAAGTGTGTCTCTTGTAGACAGCATATTGATGGATCCTGTTTTTTATCCATTCTGTCACCCTCTGTGTCTTTTAGGCCATTTGCATTCAGTGTAATTATTGATAAGTGTGAGTTCATTACTGTCATTTTGTGGTGCTTTTTTTGTGGTGCTGACGTTTTCTTTGTTCCTCTTACTCTCCTGTGCTGAATTCCTTTTGTTTGTGGATTTTTTTTTCATTTCTTTTGTTTCTGTAGATTTTGTTTTTACTGAGACTTTATGTTTTTCTTCTTTATTTCAATGAATAGGTTTGTTAACTTTGTTTGTGGTTACCTTGAAATTTACCCTTATCTTCCTAGGTTTGAATCAGTCTTTTATTACTTAGTATTGCTTTACCTTCCTCTCCCTTAGAAAGTTCTGTACCTACACCGTTTATTCCCTCTTTTATTGTTCTGATGTTGTTGTCATTTACAGATTAACCTCTCTAGTTCCCTGTTGTAAATCTTTTAGTTTTGAGTAGTCCTTGAGAGTTCATTTCCCAGGTTAGTATCTGGCTGGTGCGATCTTGCGTCCTAGATTCAGGCTGTGGTCTGATGTTGTTTGTTCTTAGAATGAAGGTCTCCCTTTAATAATTCTTGTAAGTTTGGTTTGGTTTTTACATATTCCCTTAATTTCTGTTAGTCTAGAAATGTCCTAATTTCACCATCATATTTGAACAAGAATTTTGCAGGCTATATTATCCTTGGTTAGCAATCTTTTTCTTTCAAGGTTTTATATATGTCATCCCATTACCTTCTTGCCTGTGTGGTTTCTGCCAAGTAATCAGAGCTTAGTTTTATTTTTTCTCCTCTATATGTGACTTTTCATTTTTCTCAAGCTGCTCTCAGGATTCTTTTTCTGTCTTTGGTTTTAGCAAGTGTGATTATGATATGCCTTGGTGATTTTCTTTTGCGGTTTATCCTATATGGGGTTTGTTGAGATTCTTGGATGGTCAACTTTTCATCTTTCATGCTATTAGGGAAGTTTTCTGTCAGCAGTTCTTCAGTGATCCTCTCTGTGTTTTCCATTTTCTCCCCCTGTTCTGGAACTCTGATCACTCGAAAATTTTTGCTTTTGATTGTATCCCACATAATTTTTCAGAGTTTCTCCATTCTTTTTCTGATTTTTCCTCAAACAAAGTGGTATCCAAGTATTTGTCTTCAATTTCGCTGATCCTGTCTTCCATTGTTTCAACCCTGCTTCTCAGACCTTCTATGACACTGCCCATTTCTGAAATCTTGTTGTTTATCTTTTGGATTTCTAACTGTTGCTTTTTTATGATTTCTAGTTGTGAATTTATTTTGACATTTTGTTTCTGTATTATTTTCCTGAATTCTTCCATTGTTTTGTCTATATTTTCTGTGATTTTGTCTACTTTTTCCATGAATTTGTCTATTTTTCCTCATTTTTGTCTGCTTTTTCCTTCAACTCTTGGCTAGCTCTGAATATTAGAGATTGGAATTCCCTATAAGGTAGTTCCAGTGCCTTTTCTTCTACTGGAAAGTTATCTGGTGTTTTATTTTGGACATCTCCTGGAACCATTCTCTCCGTTTTTAATATATATTTTGCTATTTTCTGCTGTCTTCAGGACATTCAGTAGTTATTTTCTACATTTATTGATTGTAGATTTGTTTGTTGTCCTGCTTTTTTTGTTTTATTTAGTTATGTCTGAGCAGGCTGACTGTGCATTCTTTGTTGTTTGCTCGTCTGTGTACATGATACTTTTCATCTTCGTGTCCAATCAGAATGACCAGTCTCTCGGCTCTGGTGCAGCAGGGCAGATCTAGCTGACGGGGAATGGCTGGGATGGGTTTTTGTGGCACATACGGGGCCGACAGGGTGGGCCGGGGCTCAGTGCAGGGCAGGTTCTTGTAGGCTGTACCTGTGCTGCTCAGGTGTACAATGTTCAGTGCATGATGCAGATAGATAGGGGGAGGGGAGAGGTTGTGATGTGAGGAGTTAAGCTGATTATGGGAAAGAAGAGAGAGGAGACAGAAACAGGAGCCAAAGGGAAAAGAAGTGCTGAGGGAGCCTGCCATTGGAGTGGAGAGACGAGAAATCAAGAAATGAAGAAAAACAAAAAGGAAAAAAGAGAAAAGAGGAAAAATATATAAAAGAAAGAAAAAATAAATGCCCCCAGGGATCCCACCAGAAACTGGAGAAGTGGCTCCCAGGCCTCGGGGCACAGCCCATCTAGAAGAGTTGGAGATTGCGCATAGCACCAGGTATTCAGGAGACAAGAAAAAAAGGCGAGTAGAGAGAGATGAGAAACTGAGAAATGAAGAAAAACAGAAACGAAAAAAGAAAAAGAAAAAAATAATAAAAAATTTTAAAAAGAGAAATGCCCCCAGGGATCCCACCAGTGCAGCTGTGCAGACCGGGAAGTGGCTCCCAAGCCGAGCAGTACAGCCTGGTTAGAAGGGGTGGAGATGGCACACCATGCCAGGTATTCAGAAGACAGGAAAAGAAGGTATGTAGAGAGAGATGAGAAACTGAGAAATAAAGAAAAACAAAGAGGAAAAAAAAGGCCCAGGGATTCCACCAGTGTGACGGTGTGGACCGGGGAAGCAGTTCCCCAGATGAGTGGTGCTTCACAGCCTGTCAAGAAGAAGCAAAGATGTCTCACAGAGCCAGGTGTTCAAGAGAAAGGAGGGGGAAGAGGTGAGAGACAGGGAAGAAACCAAAAGAAGCTTAAAAAAGCAATGCCAGCAACAAAGAAATGGCCCTGAAGGAGCTGGCTGGTGTGGGCAGGGAAAATCCACATGGTAAGAAGCTGGCACCTCCTGCCGAGTGGCCATGGCCAACTGGGAGGTGGCAGAGGCCAAGCAGGGGGAAGAAGGGTGAGGGGGTGGGAAAGTGTGTATCACTGGTTACTGGGTCCTCTGTCTCCCGCTGAGAGTTCCATGTAGCTGCTTTCCCATACTCCCTGTCCGCCAGTCTCTGACAGGAGTCCAAGATGGCGAATCCATGCTGCGTTAGCTGATAAGGGACCTCCATTCTGTATCACTTCTCTCTGTTCTCTGTCAGTTTCTTATTCTATTCAGTAGCTGGGTTGAGTTCTTTCTGTCTTCATTTGACACTTGGGGTTACAGAATTGACGTTTGTCTCTGTTTTACTTAGTTTTTCAGGTCTTTGCTGTGGAGGGACAGGGTGCTGCTTCTGTCTATAGTGCCATATTGGTTATGCCTCTAGTTTGGGTATAATGTATCTCAGTGTGGATCTCCTTGAGTTTATCCTACTTGGAGCTCATTTAACTTCATGAATGTGCAAAGTTATTTCTTTCAGTAAGTTTGGAAAGTTTGTGACCATTATTTTTTTTAATTTTCTTTCTTCCCCTTTCTCTTTCTCTTCTCTTTATGGGACTCCCATAATGTGTATATTAGTGCACTTAATGGTGTCCCACAAGTATTTTATGCCCTTTTTGGTTTTCTTTAATAGTTTTTCTTTCTGTTCTTCAGACTGGATCATTTCAAGTGTTCTATCTTCAAGTTCATAGATTCTTTCTTCTGCCAACTCAGTTCTGGTCTTAAACCCCTCTAATTAATTTTTAATTTCAGTTTTTTTTAAGCTCCAGAATTTGTTTTTAAATATAATTTCTCTTTGTCTGTATTCTTATTTTGTTCATACATTGTTTTATTTATTGCCTTTAGTTCTTTGTATTTTCCTTTAGTTTCTTGAGCATATTTAAAACACTTGTTTTAAAATCTGTATCAGTAGGTCCAATTTCTGGTCTTCCTCAAGAATATTTTCTGTTGATTTAGCTTTTTTTTCCTTTGAATGGGCTATCTGTCCCTGTTTCTCTGTATGTCTTGTGATTTCTTGTTGAAAATGGAATATATGAATAATGTAATATGATAGTTCTAGAACTCAGGTTCTCCTCCTTCCTCAGGGTTTTCTCTGTCTTTTCCTCATTCCTTCCTCCTCCTTCCCTCCCTCTTTCTTTCTCCCTTTTTTCCTTCTCTCCTTCTCTCCCTCCTTTCTTTCTTTTTCTTCCTTTCTCCTTTCTGTTCTTTTCCCATTGTTGAAGTCTGTGGGCATTCCTTAGCTTAATGACTTTTTCAAAATATTTTTGCAGTAACAAATGGAAGAAAATCTGTTGGAAAAAAGAACTCTTGAAATGGAGAAACTAATTTGCACTGTAAACTTCCACCTAAAACACACACACACACACACAAAACAAAACCTCTTGAAGTCTTTGAAGAATAGCTCTATGCTGGGGAAATCCTTAACTATGTTTACACTGAGCTGGGACACTAACCCAAGAAGAAAGCATCAAAAAGAATAAAATACTTAAGAACAAAGTTAGCAAAAGTGGTGCAATACTTTTACAATGAAACTAAAAAACATTCATGAAAGAAATTAAAATATCTAAATGAAAAAACATCCTATGTTCATAGATTAGAAGACTTCATATTGTAAGATGACAATACTCTCAGAATTGACCTACAGATTCAGTTTAATCTCTATCAAAATACCAATTGCATATTTTCAGAAACTGACAAGCTGATACTAAAATTTATACGGAAACGGGACACAAAAGAAACAAAACCCTCCTGAAAAAAAATAAAGTTAGAAGATTTACACTTCCCCATTTCAAAACTTACTAAAAAGCTACAGTAAGTAAGACAGCATAGTACCAGCATAAGCATACAGAAATAGATCAATGAAACAGAATTGAAAGTCCAGAAATAAACCCTTACGTTTATAGGCAATTGATTTTTATTAAATGTTATGAGATCACTCAATAAAGAAAGAATAATCTTTTTGACAAATGGTGCTGTGACAACTGGATATCTACATGTAAAAGAATGAATATGGACACTGACCTCACACAATGCACAAAAATTACCTATCTCAAAAGGGATCATATGCCTAAATGTAAGAACTAAGTCTATAAAAATCCTAAAAGAAAGCATAGGAGTAAATCTTCATGACCTTGAGTTATGGAATGGTGTCTTGGATATACCACCAAACGTACAAACAATAAAAGAAAAAAATGGATAAATTTGGCTTCATTGAAATTAAAAACTTTTGTACTTCAAAGTATTCCATCAAAAAAATTAAGAGACAACAGACCCTAGGTTTCCACCAGCAGGGAACTGGAAAGACAGGTAGCCAATGAACACACCTCCAACCTCACTCCCAATCAGTTGGTGTCAGCACAGGTCACATGGGGGAACCGAGATTTCTACCTGCAATGGGAGTTCTAGTGGAGTCAACATGGTGTTATAGACAGAAGCATCATGCCATCCCTGTGCAGCGGAGACCCAAAAAACTAAGTTAAAGAGATAAAAATGTCAATCCTGGAACCCTAAGTATCAAATGAAGGGATTAAAAAACTAAATCAAGCACTAAATGAAAGAAGAAACTGACAGAGAACAGAGAAGGAGGAGAGCTACGGAGTGGAGGTCCCCTGCCAGCTAACACGGCATGGGATCACCATACTGGAGCACAGCCACCAAGGACCCTAGACAGGGAGTATGGAAAGGCAACTTCATGGAGCTCCCAACAGGAGACAGAGCACCCAGTAACCAGACACAAAGCAAACAAACCTATAATCAATAAATGAAGAAAATAATCCTGAATGTCTTGGAGAAAACAGAGAATATCAAAACATATTTTAAAAAAACAGGATGGCTCCAGTAAGTGACCAAAATAAAATAACAGATGACCTTCCAGTAGAAGAAAAGATACTGGAACTACCTGATGGGTAATTCAAAAGTCTAATATTCAGGGCTCTCCAAGAGATTCGAAAAGAGATGAAGGAAAACGCAGACAAAACTGAGGAAAAAATAGACAAAATCATGGAAAATACAAGAAAAACACAGACAAACCAATGGCAAAATTCTGGAAAATAATACAAGAAAAAAAAGTCAAAATAAATGAACAACTAGAAATCATACAAAAACAGCAATTAGAAATCCAAAAGATAAACAAGATTTCAGAAATGGACAACACAATAGAAGGTTTTAAGAGCAAATTTGAAACAATGAAAGACAGGATCAGTGAAATTGAAGACAAGTTCTTGGATACCACTTTGAGGAAAAATCAGAGAAAATAATAAAGAAAAGTGAAGAAAACCTAAGAACTGTGTGGGATACAATCAAGAGCAAAAATTTGCATGTGATCGAAGTTCCAGAACACGGGAGAAAACTGAAAACACAGAAAGGATCATTGAAGATTTGCTGACAGAAAACTTCTTTAATATCATGAAAGATAAAAAGCTGATCATCCAAAAAACTCAATGAACCCCATATAAGATAGACCCAAAAAGAAAGTCACCAAGACATATCATATTCACACTCTTCAAAACCAAATACAAAGAGAGAACCCTGAGAGCAGCTCAAGAAAAATGAAAAGCCACATACAAAGGGGAAACATTAAGACTAAGCTTAACAGAAACCATGCAGGCAAGAAGCCAATGGGATGAAATATATAAAACGTTGAAGGAAAAAAAATTGCCAACCGAGAATAACATATCCTGCAAAACTCTCATCAAATATGATGGCGAAATTATGACATTTACAGATAAACAGAAATTAAAGGTATTTGTAAAGACCATGTCAAATTTACATGAAATATTAAAGAGAGGCATTCAGTTAGAGAACAAACAACTTCAGACAACAACCTGAATCTAGGACACAGGACAGCATCAGCCAGATACCAACCTAGGTAATGAACTCTCAAGGATAAAACAAAACTAAAAGACTTACAACAGAGAAGCATAGAAGTCAATCAGTAAATGACAACAATGTTAGAACAATAAAAGAGGGAATACACAGTGTGGGTATAAAACTTTCAAATGGAGAGGAAATCAAGGCGATATCAAGTAATAAAAGACTGGTTCAAACTTAGGAAGATAAGTGTAAATTTCAAGGTAACCACAAAGACAGTTAACAAACCTACTCATCAAAATAAAGAAAAACATGAAGTCTCAGTAAACACAAAATATACAGAACAAATGAAAAGAAAATCAACAAACAAAAGGAACTCAGCACAGGAGAGTAAGAGGAACAAAGAAAATGTCAGCATCACACACAAAAAAAAGCACTATAAAATGATAGCAATAAACTCACACCTATCAATAATCACACTGAATGTAAATGGCTTAAATGCACACATAAAGAGACAGAGAGAGTGACAGAATGGATAAAAAAAAAAAACAGGACTCACCAATATGCTGTCTACAAGAAACACACCTTAGAAACAAAGACCTAAGTAAATTAAAAATCAAAGTATGAAAAAAATTATACCAAGCAAACAGCAACCAAAATAGAGCAGGAGCAGCAATACTAATTGCAGATAAAATAGACTTTAAGACAGAATTCACCATAAAAGACAAGGAAGGACATTATATAATGATTAAAGAACAATCCACCATGATGACATAACCATAATAAATATGCACCCAATGACAGAGCTCCAAAATACATAAATTCTAACTGCACTGAAAAGAGAAATTGATAGTTCCACAATAATAGTAGGAGACTTCAACACTTCACTCTCAGTAAAAGACAGACCATCTAGAGAGAACCTCAACAAAGATAGGGAAGTTCTAAAGGCCACAACCAACTTGACCTCATAGACATATATAGAA
>NW_004444277.1:650273-651913 GCF_000243295.1 Trichechus manatus latirostris | reverse complement strand
GGATGGTTCAACATTAGAAAATCAATGACTGTAATCAACCACATAAATAAAACAAAAGGAAAGAATCACATGATCACCTCAATCGATGCAGAAAAGGCATTCGATAAAGTCCAACACCCATTCCTGATAAAAGCTCTCAATAAGATATGTATATAAGGGAATTTCCTCAACATAATAAAGGACATCTATACAAGACCAACAGCCAACATCATTCTCAATGGAGAGAAGCTGAAAACATTTCCCCTGAGAACAGGAACAAGACAAGGATGCCTTTTACCATCGCTCCTATTTAACATTATGCTGGAAGTCCTAGCTAGAGCAATAAGGCAAGAAAAAGAAATAAAGGGCACACAAACTGGTAAGGAAGAAGTAAAACTATCCCTATTTTCGGATGACACGATACCATACATAGAGAACCCAAAGGACTCCACAAGAAAATTACTGGAACTAATAGAAGGATTCAGCAGAGTAGCAGGATACAAGATAAACATACAAAAATCAGTTGGATTCCTATACACCAATAAAGAGAACTACAAAAAGGAAATCAGGACAGCAATACCATTTATAACAGCCCCTAAAAAAATAAAATACTTAGGAATAAATCTAACCAAGGATGTAAAAGACCTATGCAAAGGAAACTACAAAACAATACTGCAAGAAACCAAAGGAGACCAACATAAATGGAAAAACATAGCATACTCATGAATAGGTAGACTCAACATTGTGAAAATGTCAATTCTACCCAAAGCAATCTACAAATACAATGCAATCCCAATCCAAATACCAACATCATTCTTTAACAAGACGGAAAAGCTAATCATTAACTTTATACAGAAAGGAAAGAGCACCTGGAGAAGTAAAGCATTATTGAAGTAGAACAAAGTAGGAGGCCTTGCACTAACTGACCTCAGAACCTACTATACAGCTACAGTAGTCAAAATAGCCTGCTACTGGTACAGCAATGGACACATTGACCAATGGAACAGAATTGAAAATCCAGATGTAAATCCATCCAGCTACGATCACCTGATCTTTGACAAAGGCCCAAAGTTCTTTAAATGGGGAAAATAAAGTTTTTTTTTTTTTAAACAAAAGATGCTGGCAAAACTGGATGTCCACCTGTAAAAAAATGAAACAGGACCTATATCTCTCACCATACACAAAAACTAATTCAAAATGAATCAAAGAACTAAATATAAAACCCAAAACTATAAAGATCATGGAAGTAAAAATAGGGTCAACTCTAAACCAAACCAAGCCAAACCCATTGCTGTCGAGTCAATTCTGACTCATAGTGACCCTAGGCTAGAAGTCCTAATATAAGGCATAAATAGGATACAAACCATAACTAACAATACACAAACACCAGAAGATAAGTTAGATAACTGGGATCTTCTAAAAATAAAACACTATGCTCATGAAAAGACTTCACCAAAAGAGTAAAAAGGAAACCTACAGGGTGGGAAAAAATTTTTCGCCTATGACATATTTGATAAAGATCTAATCTCTAAAATCTGTAGGAAAACCCAACACTTCTACAACAAAAAGACAAATAGTCTGATTAAAAAATGGGCAAAGGACATGAACAGACACCTCACCAAAGAAGATATTCTGGTGGCTAACAGACACATGAGGAAATG
>NW_004444277.1:645108-649119 GCF_000243295.1 Trichechus manatus latirostris | reverse complement strand
CTGACAGACTGGAGAAACCCTGAGAGTATGGCCCCCGGACACCCTTTTAACTCAGTAGTGAAGTCACTCCTGAAGTTCACCCTTCAGCCAAAGATTAGACAGGCCCATAAAACAAAAGGAGACTAAATGGGCACACTAGCCCAGGGGCAAGGACAAGAAGACAGGAGGGGACAGGAAAGGTGAACGAATGGAATTGGGGAACCCAATGTCAAGAAGGGGAGAGTGCTACATATCACGGGGTTGGCAACCAATGTCAGAAAACAATTTGTGTATTAATTGTTTAATGAGAGACTCATTTGCTCTGTAAACTTTTACCTAAAGAACAAAACAAGAAAAAGAAAATTAAAAGACAACCCACAAAACAGGTAATAATAATTGCAAATAATTTATCTGAAAAGGGCCTAGAATCCAGAATATATGAATAACACTCACAACTCAATAACAAAAAGACAAACAATCCAATTTAAAAAATGAGCAAAGAAATGACATCAGTAAGCTACTGTCCTCCCACAGAAACATTAAAAAACAAGGAGAAACTGATAGGGCCAGCTTTTTTAGAACTCTGAAAAATAGTCAAAGGTTCACAGCAACTAAATGAATGCTGAATCAAGAAAAACACAACTCTGAGAGGCAGAGCCAAGATGGCAGAGTAGTCAGATGTTTTCTGTGGTCCCTCTTACAACAAAGACCCAAAAAAAGAAGTGAATTGATTATATACGACAATCTGGGAGCCCTGAACATCAAAGGCAAAATTGAAGAATTGGATTGAGTGATGAGGGAGGAAGAGATGGTTCAGAAGCAGCAAAGGGTTGCCAGACCCGACCTAGTGAGAACTGGCACCCTTCAGCCTGGATAGGATGGCGTGCACAGTGAGGCAAGCAATGGCACTCGGGAGGCATTTTCCACATTGTGAGAGATCGAGTAGCAGAAAGTTTACTTGGGCCTCCAGAACCAGTGAAAAGCTGCACTCGATCATCAAAAGATAAGTACATGCATCTGACCTACTGCGTGGATCAAAAAACACGCCCTTTTGGAAAAACCTCTCTCCCATTTACCTGCCCCCTCCCCTCTCTGCACTGTGTCCCAGGCTGGCTTCAGCAATTGAGAAGCCCCCCGGGCCGGCAGTAGGATCCGTCATGCACCCTGAGCCATTCTCCTGGCCTTGGAGAGGGAAGAAATTAATAAACAGGAAAAAATAATCTGCCAGCTCCCCTAAGCTGGGAACTCAGGGTAGGCACAGCTCCTTTGCCTAGGCACAGGCATAAGGCTTCAATGAAATCTGAATGCCTTTCACCCCTGCATAGACCTGTGTAGGCCCATTTCAACAGCGTAAGCCCTCATTACCACAGTACCACAGGGTATATACCTGAAGCCTAACTTCAACTGTTATCACCTATATGGTGAAGTGGCAGGTTCATGACATTTGACATTGCTCTGCCCATTAAGCAGGGTCTTCACCTACCCGTATCAGGGGCCTGAGGACTGGTGGCTTCACCCATGCTACCTAGGCCCCTGTGACAGGGGTCCAAGAATAAGTGGTGCCTCCCATTCCGTACAGCCAACAGCACTGGGTGCCCATAGTCCAGCTGCAAAACCCTCCCACCTATGTGCTCCAGGGAACAAGGATATGCTTTCCTCCCAGACACTCAGGGACAGCCATCATCCCCTGCCTTGCTCAGTGCATGACCACCTACTACAGCCAGATACCTGTGCCTACTCCAATCACCCCTGCCCATACTTCTAGGACTGTAGGTGAGAGCCTGCACCACACACTTCTTGATCGACTACCTGAACACCTGAGCTGAATCCATACAAAAAAAGTAAACAGACTCCTGGGCTCACATACCTAGTAACAGATCTAATCACCTAGTGACAGGACATGACAGCCTCAAAGGCACCAATAATCAAACTAGCTCATACAAGCAGCCTATTTGGGCGTATCAAAACAAAACAAAACAAGAAGCTAGGACACAGTAAGCAAACATAAAATAAATATCATAACTTATTAATGGCTCAGAGACAACAGGCAATATCAAATCACATAAAGAGGCAGACCATGATGGCTTCAGCAAGCTCCCAAAACAAAGAATCAAGAATTTTCCAGAGGAAGAGAACTTCTTGGAATTACCGGAGGCAGAATGCAAAAGATTAATGTACAGAGATCTTCAAGATATCAGGAAGGAGATCATGCAAAACGCAGAACAGCCAATGAACATACAAAGCAATAGAGGAACTTAAGAAGGTTATACAAGAGAATAGTGACAAATTTAACAGGCTGCAAGAATCCATAGAGAGATAGCAGTCAGAAATCCAGAAGATTAACAATAAAATTCCAAAATTAAACAACTTACTAGAAAGTCATAGGAGAAGAATTGAGGCAATAGAAGTCAGAATTAGTGAGGTTGAAGATAAAGCACTTGACACCAACTTATTTGAGGAAAAATCAGATAAAAGGACTTTAAAAAATGAAGAAATCCTATGTGATGGTTAAGATTGTGTGTCAGCTTGGCTGGGCCATAATTCTCAGTGTTTATATGTGATCACTCCCAAATTGAATATGCTGTGAGCAGCCAATCAGATGAAAGGGAGTTGCCTTGGGAGTATGACCTGCATCTGAATATAAGCAGACGTTCTGGCTTTTTGCTCATTCTGTTTCCTATGGCTGCCTCCTGTCATCTCACCTCTGGTTTTTGGGACTAGAGCTGTCCGCTTATCTGCTGAACTTGGGATTCGTCGATCTTCACAGCCTGTGAGTGGAGCCCTGCTCTCTGACCTGCCCATCTTGGGTTTTCTAGCCCCTGCAGCTATGTGAATCAAGAAAAACCTTGCAGTCTTGCCTGCCGATCTTGGAATTCATCGACCTTCACAGCCTGTGAGCAGGAGCCCTGCTCTCTGACATGCCGATCTTGGGCTCGCCAGCTTCTGTGGCTGAGTGACTTGGGAGAGGCCTCTACCATGATCCATGGACTTTGGACATTCTAGCCTCTGTAATTGAGTGAGCTGTTTCCTTGATATAAATTTCTCTCTACGTGTATTTATATGCTTTACTGGTTTTGCTTCTCTAGAGAACCCAGCCTAAGACATTTGGTACTGGGAGTGGTTCTAGAGAAACAAAATTGTAAGGATGAGTTTTCTAAATTGGTTCTCCATTCTGGTTAGTCTTAAAGATGTTGATGACTCTGCTTCCAGCAGTACAGAGGCCACTGCTAGTCCATGGTGTGAGGTAGCAATACAAATACGCAAAGTATCACCACCAGTAGATTAGATATTGGTGAAAGGCGAGGCTCAGGGTAACCACATGTGTGATATCTTTCTACAGCTTTGTCAGAATGAGAAGTATAAGGAAGCTGGTTGCTTTGTCCTACTTTTGCTAGACAAACTGGTTAAAGAAAGAGATGCGCTCAGGGCTTCAGAGTCAAAGCTCAAGTGCCACATAAATGACCTCGAGGCTTCCAATTGTGCTTTGAAAGAAAGCCTTATTTCTTGTAGTAACAGAGCTGAAATTGCTGAAAACCAAACCCAGAGTCTTACTGTAAGAGTGGCTGAATTACAACACCAGCTCAATTGCCAACCTCGAGAGGTGTCTGAAGTTAAAGTAAGGGCGTTGATTGGGAAGAAATGGGATCCTGAAACTTGGGATGGGGACATACGGGCAGATAATCAGGAAGCTGGGGACACTGATCCCCTAAAGCCCATTGAATCACTCCTGCCAGCAGAACCAGTCCCATATGAAGAGATTACTTCATGTTTGTCTGCTAAACCACCCTACCCAGAAAAACCATTAGCCCCTCCACTCCTATCTAATGAGATTATCCCTAGCCCATCTGCCTCTAAAGAGCCCTTGCCTGAGTCATTGCCTGGGGCGTAGCCTGAGGCAGATGCTTTACAAGACAATGCCGAATGTTCTCAAAACAATTCCACACTACTGATTCTGGCTTCTAGACCTATAACTAGGCTTAAGTCCCAGTGAGCCCCAAAAGGTGAAGTACAAAGTGTGACCCAGGAGGAGGT
>NW_004444277.1:641104-642569 GCF_000243295.1 Trichechus manatus latirostris | reverse complement strand
AGGACCCGAAGGCACAAGTACATTGCATGAGGAACTTGATCAAATAACAATGGTCTCCACTCCTGTCACATTACCTTCCATCTCCCAGTCTGCACCTATGGTCTCATGGGGAGTTCCTTATGATGAGTTGACTGAAGAAGAGAAAATTCGTGCCTGGTTTACAGATGGTTCTGCACAATATGCAGGCACCACTCGAAAGTGGACAGCGGCAGTACTACAGCCCCTTTCTGGGACCTCCCTGAATGACAGTGGTGAACAGAAATCCTCTTAATGGGCAGAACTTCGAGCAGTGCACCTGCTTGTTCACTTTGCTTGGTAGGAGAAATGGCCAGATGTGCGATTATATACTGATTTATGGGTTGTGGCCAATGGTTTGGCTGGACGGTCAAGGACTTGGAAGGAACACAATTGGAAAATTGGAGACAAGGAGGCATGGGGAAGAGGTATGTGGATAGACCTCTCTGAATGAGCTAAAGAAGTGAAGATATCTGTGTCTCATGTGAATGCTCACCAAAGGGTGACCTCAGCAGAGGACAATTTTTAACAATCAAGTGGATAGGATGACGCTTTCTGTGGAAACCAGTCATCCTCTTTCCCCAGCTACTCCTGTCATTGCTCAATGGGCTCATGAACAAAGTGGACATAGTGGCAGGGATGTAGGTTATGCATGGCCCAGCAGCATGGACTTCCACTCACCAAGGTTGACTTGGCTACGGCCACTGCTGAGTGCCAAATCTGCCGGCAGCAGAGACCAACACTGAGTCCCCAATATGGCACCATCCCTTGAGGTGATAAGCCAGCAACCTGGTGGTAAGTTGGTTACATTGGACCACTTCCATCATGGAAAGGGCAGCATTTTGCCCTTACTGGAGTAGACACTTACTCTAGATATGGATTTGCCTTCCCTGCATACAATGCTTCTGCCAAAACTACCATCCGCGGACTTATAGAATGCCTTATACACCATCATGGTATCCCACACAGCATTGCCTCAGATCCAGAGACTCACTTCTCAGCAAATGAAGTGCAGCAGTGGGGCCCATGCTTATGGAATTCACTGGTCTTACCTTGTTCCCCATCATCCTGAAGCAGCTGGCTTGATAGAACAATGGAATGGCCTTCTAAAGACACAATTACGGCACCAGCTATGTGGCAATACCTTGCAGGGTTAGGGCAATGTTCTCCAGGAGGCTGTATATGCTCTAAACCAGCATCCAATATATGGCGCTTTCTCTTATAGCCAGGATTCATGGGTCCAGGAATCAAGGGGTGGAAATAGGAGTGGCACCACTCACTATTACCCCTACTGACCCATTTGCAAGATTTTTGCTTTCTGTCCCTGTGACTTTATGCTCTGCAGGTCTAGAGATCTTAGTTCCAAAGGGAGGAATGCTCCCACCTGGAGGCACATCACTGATTCCATTGAACTGAAAGCTAGGAATGCCACCTTGCCATTTTGGGCTCC
>NW_004444277.1:625243-633816 GCF_000243295.1 Trichechus manatus latirostris | reverse complement strand
GGTTGAATGGACATGAGAAATCTGCAGTAGAACGGAGGAGTGTGCAGTCACAGTATAGGGAGACTAGGGTCATGTAACTATGTGTGTATACATTTTTGTATGAGAAACTAACTTGAATTGTAAACTTTCACTTGAAGCACAATAAAAAAATACAACTTCGAAATGATTGAGAAAACAAAACAAAAACATTGTTGTCAAATCAATTCCAACTCATGGTGACCCCGTGTGTTATAGAGTACAACTGCTCCATAGAGTTTTCTTGGGTGTAATCTTTACGGAGGCAGATCACCAGGACTTTCTTTCACGGCATCACTGGGTGAATTTAAACGGCCAACTTTTAGGTTAGTAGTCGAACACAAACCATTTGCACCACCCAGGGACCTTAATTTATTTATAGGATTTTTTCATTTAACTTTTTATTTTACGTTAATTGTAGATTCACATGTAGTTGTTAAACATAATCCAGAGATACCCTGTGCATTCTTTACTGAGTTTCCTACCATGGTATCATAGGGTACAATATCACTACCAAGATACTGACACTTACACAATCCACCAATCTTATTCAGATTTCCATAATTTTACATATGTTTATTTGTATGTGTGTGTGCATGCCCTAAATGACATCACTAGTGTCTTTATAAGAAAGATGCAGAGAGAAATTATACAGATAAACACAGACACAGAGAGAAGAAGGCAATATAAAGATGGAGGCAGAGATTGAATTGATGTAGCCACAAAACAAGGACTACCAGCAGCCACCAGAAAGTGGAAGTGGCAAGGAACAAATTCTCCCCTAGAGCCTCCAGTCAACGTGCAGCCCTGCCGACACATTGATTTTGGACTTCTTACCTCCAAAACTGTGAGAGAATCAATTTCTGTCATTTTAAGTCATCAGATTTGTGGTAATTTTTTACAGCAGCCACAGGAAACAAATAGTGAATGGAAGGCTCTGTGGCAAACTGGTGTGTTTATTTCTATTTTCACCTCACTGCCTTTTCCCTGAGATATGCAGATAAATATGCCAAAATGAACATGGCTAGGACAGATTCTTACAATCAAGGATTTAAGTGTGCAAGAAGACTGTGATTTTATTTATTTTATTGCTTATGTTTTATCCCCATTGGAATGAGAGTGAAAGGCATAACATGGTCTTCAGCAGAGAAAATACATCTTATCAAGACTTATAGGCATTTCCCTTGAATTTTTATTTACAATCTTGATTTACATAAGATTTTATTATTTTTTTTACATAATGAGTATCAATCTATCCTTTTATGGTTTCATCCTTTTATTATTTTTTAAAATGATCAGATAGGCTTTCACCTTACTCTTTCTTCTAAATTCAGATTAACCTTTCTCTGTATTTTATTTTAGTTACTTTATGGTTGTCTTTAATATACTTGAGGAAAAAATGCATGCACAAGTAATATTCAAATGCTAGTGTGCATCAGAATCACCCGGACAGCTTCTTAACAATGCGGGTACATGGGCTCCATTGTAAAAGAATGGTTCTTGGGTGTGGAGTCAGGATTCTGTATTTTAAACAAGCTCTGCAGGTGATTCTGAAGCATTTGATAGGCTAGTACACTTGGAGCAACACTGACATATACTATTTTTAAATGATTTCATGTGTTGATTTTGAGGTGTAATTCTTCCTCTGTGGTATATATTTCACATGATATATATTCAAGAAAAATAAAATGAATAGGAATTCCAGAACACTTAATTGTGCTCATGTGGCACCTGTACATAGACCAAGAGGCAGTCATTCAAACAGAACAAGGGGATAGTGCGTAGTTTAAAATCTGAAAAGGTGTTCGTCAGGGTTGTATCCTTTCACCATACTTATTCAGTGTGTATGCTGAGCAAATAATCTGAGAAGCCAGACTATATGAAGAAGAACGGGGCATTAGGATTGAAGGAAGACTCATTAACAACCTGCAATATGCAGATGACACAGCCTTGCTTGCTGAAAGTGAAGAGGACTTGAAGCACTTACTGATGAAGATCAAAGACCACAGCCTTCAGTATGGATTACACCTCAACACAAAGAAAACAAAAATCCTCACAACTGGACCAATAAGCAACATCATGATAAACAGAGAAAAGATTGAAGTTGTCAAGGATTTCATTTTACTTTGATCCACAATCAACACCCACATGAATAGCAGTCAAGAAATCAAAAGACCCATTTTATTGGGCAAATCTGCTGCAAAAGACCTCTTTAAAGTGTTAAAAAGCAAAGATGTCACTTTTAGAACTAAGGTGCACCTAACCCAAGCCATGGTATTTTGAATTGCCTCATATGCATGTGAAAGATGGACAATGAATAAGGAAGACTGAAGCAGAACTGATGCCTTTGAATTATGGTGTTGGTGAAGAATACTGAATATACCATGGACTTCCAGAAGAATGAACAAATCTGTCTTGGAAGAAGTACAGCCAGAATTCTCCTTAGAAGTGAGGATGGCAAGACTTCTTCTCACATACTTTGGACATATTATCAGGAGGCACCAGTTCCTGGAGCAGGACATCATGCTTGGTAGAGTAGAGGGTCAGGGAAAAAGAGTAAGACCCTTAACGAGATGGATTGACACAGTGGCTGCAACAATGGGCTCAAACAGCGACGATTTTGAGGATGGCACAGGATCAGGCAGTGTTTTGTTCTGTTGTACACAGGGTCTATATGAGTGGGAATTGACTTACAGGCACCTAACAACAACATTGTAGCCACACCCTACATTCAGATGTTCTCAGCTCTACATGTACATCAGAGTCACCATGGGAGCTTTTACAATTTAATGATCTTTTGGCCCCACCTCTAGAGGGTCTGATTCAATTGGTTTGGAGTGACCTGAGCTTCACTTAAAATCTCAGGTAATTAAAACCTACAGCCAAGGTTGAGAATCAATGTACTAAGAATAAAAACCCACTGCCTTCAAGTTGATTCCAACTCTTAGAGACCCTATATGACAGAGTAGAATTGCCCCATAGGGTTTCCAAGGCTGCAAATCTTTATGGAAGCAGACTGCCACATCTTTCTCCCTTGGAGCAGCTGGTGAGTTTGAACCACTGACCTTTCTGTCAGCAGCCAAGTGCTTTGCTTAACCACTGCGCCACCAGGGCGCCTCTGCACTAAGAATACTAGCATAAAAAAGGCAATTGTCTCTTTAAGAAGAGCACAGTCTAGTGGGAAAACAATGCCTAACATATGTACATTAATTAAGGCCTTTAAAAAACTACTTTCACAGGTCTCAAATATATGTGATATGGGTTGCAGAGGGGAGTGTCCAAACTTGAACTAAAACTGGGGCCTCCTCTTTAATTTACACACATCAGAAACATCTGATGAACTTGTAGGATGTAGTGGAGTTTGACGTAAGACCTAGTTTTCTGAATTTTTAACCAGTTCCTCAGGTGATTCCAATGCAGCTGGTGTGTATGTATGTTGTTGTTGTGTGCCATTGAGTTGATTCCAACTCATGGAAACTCCATATGACAGAGTAGAATTGCCCCATAAGCTTTCCTAGGCTGTAATCTTTACGGGAGCAGATCATCAGGTCTTTTCTCCGTCAGAGTGGCTGGTGGAATTGAACCACCAACCTTTCGGTTAGCAGCCAAGCACTTAACCGTTATACCACCAGGCCTGGTCTGTATAGCATATGATAAACACTGGCACATCCATGCATTGAAATTGGGTATAATGCTTCCTCTGCTGTGTTCCTTTTTTAAAATTCAAACTATAGTCAGGGAAATGGTCAGAGGCAAAACTAGGCCTAGATTGCTGGACTCTTGACTCAGGTATAATTATTATGCCCTACAATTTGCCAGACCCAGTGCTAGGCACTAAGGGTACCAGAATAAATGAGACAAAATATTTACTGTGAGAAGGGCACAGTCTATTGGGGATCAGTGATGACTGGGTGGTATAAAATGTTCAAAAACGAGGGTCAATTCACCAAGTCCCCAGACTCCCCTGCCACTGTTTCCCATTGATCTGTGATTATAGGTTTATTGGGCACAGCAAATCTCAAGCAAAGGAAGAAGGAAACTCCTCTGGATCCACGTAGGTTAATATGAGTAGGGACTACTGGGGACTCCTGGGATGAGGGTGGTGTGGACCACAACAGTCTTGGAGACATAAAGCCAATCCCACAACCCTGTTTAAGTGCAGAGTGAAACCTGTAGCAGTGTCACCATGGAAAAATGGAGTTAAGGAGAATGGGTCACATTCATCAGGGGATGGAAGGGAAAGTCAGATTCTGTGTACACTATCATAAATGTCACCAATAATATTTGTCTATTAGTGACACTATGGGGAGGGAGTGAGGAAGGAAGTCTGAGCAAAACTAGAAAGGACTGTTTGGGTGCCTAAGCAGCACTGGGGCAGTATCCGTTTGGATTAAGTATAACTGAAGCAGGAAGGGGCATTCTCCACATTTCTCTAAAGGGAAAAATGGGGATTCAGACCACTGGAGGTTCCAGAGAAATCAGTGGGTCTATCACCTTTAGGACTCCAGCACATTAGCAGTAGTAACAGTCGGTGGAGGGAGCAGAAACCCAGCAAAAGGGAAAGGAGTGCCCAGTAGTCATGCCGTTATCTAGGGAAGGACATAGCAGCAGACTAATAGAAAGGTGACACCCACCAGGTAGTTAATTCAACTCGCTGGTAGGCACATGTGGCATACTCTTTGGGCCCTTCCTTAAATATGAAGGGCACCTAGAAGGCTGGGGCTTACATATGTGGATACAATCAGCCAGAGTTCAGTCATTACCTTATTTGCTTCCGACAACAGTCCTGTGA
The DNA here is from genome assembly GCF_000243295.1 of Trichechus manatus latirostris. Taxonomy (NCBI): domain Eukaryota; kingdom Metazoa; phylum Chordata; class Mammalia; order Sirenia; family Trichechidae; genus Trichechus; species Trichechus manatus. The sequence goes on along the minus strand of NW_004444277.1, from coordinate 629,009 downwards.
AAACCAAACCCATTGTCAATGAGTCAATTCAGACTCATAGCAACCCTATAGGACAGTGTAGAGCTGCCCCATAGAGTTTCCAAGTCTGTAAATCTTTATGGAAGCAGATTGCCACGTTTCTCCCGCACAGCAGTCCTGTAAGGCATGTATTATCTTCATTGTATAGATGAGTAGCCTGACTTTAACTAAATGTTATCTGTAATAATTACAGTAAAACTTTCGAAAGCCAGAGCCTGTGTAAGGCGCAAACCTGTCAGAGAAGGAAAACTCAAATATTTTCCACTAAAATAAGCGATAGAAAAATGGTAAGACTGCACCCTGTCAAAGGCAGAAAACTTGCAAGATCCAGAAAAACAAGGCAGTCCTGCTGAGTTCCGGCTCTCACGGGTGTCACTGTACCAAGTTTGTGTTTCTAAATAAGAAATCCAGAGGTAGTACAAGATTTATATGTCTTTAAGTAGTGTCTCAGGTATTTATTGTCTCCATTCCCTTTATATGCTGATTGTCAATGTTTTTAAAAATTTTTTCTGATACATATACTACACATATATTTTGGAAAAATGAAAAGAAAAAAACTCAAGATAATCAAGAATAAATTAAATAAAATAAACAGCACCAATAACTCTACCACATAGAAATAAATATATTCTGGTTTTTATATTTTCATACCTTTTTTTCTATCATATATATGTATATAGTGTAAATATGCAAGCTTTTAAATGAGATTCTATCTATAGGCTGCTTTTTAAACTGCTTTATTAACTTTACAATATGTAACAAACATCTTTCCATGCAAATTGATGAAAACTCCCCTGCTGACAGAAAAACTTACAGACTAGTCAAAATGAAATCTCCGGTCAGAAAATGACAGAACACCAAAAGTTTCACATTAAGGGTACGTCAAGAAAATTTAAGTTTGAGAAGCAGGAGGTTTATGAATATTAGCCTCAGGATTCAAGGCATAAGGCAAAACTCATCATGATGGTCATGGTGAGGAGGGTCCCCTATAAGAATGCGCAGGCTGTACCTCAACTGCAGCTCCCTAATTTTCCTCCTTAACTCTCTCATCTCCTCCATAAACCGTTCCATATCATCTGCATCTCCATCTATCAAATCAATGTTATTGGCAAGCCTATTGGGCACATCCCCTCTAAACTCCTGTGCAGGTACAGCCCGATCCCCTCTAATATGTCCTGCAGGCTCCTGGCCTTCACCCCCTTCCAAAGGGCGGGCTTCCTCTCCATTCTGCACGGGGACCTGCTCCCTCCCTTCATTTTCCTGGGGGACATTTTCCATGTTGAGAATTTTTTTTCCCCTGCTTCTTCCTAGGAGAAAAAAAGCAAGAAGAGGAATTAAATGCTTGGTAACAACAGGTTTCAGAGCTCTGGCTGGCAAAGGTTTTCCCACCTAAGAGATTTCGTGAGCCCTCTAGGGGGCTCCCCAGACCCACCCTCTAGTCTCCCCACTCCAAACCCACCATTTTCCCTTCAAATCCTTCCCCAGGCCCCTCCAGGCACCAAAATGGAGGATGGCCTGTGGGTGGGGCAGTAGCCAGAGACTTGGTCTCAGCTTCCTGGGATCCAGCGCTGCCCTCCAGGGGCGCCCCATACTGTGCCCCTCTACCCCCTTCTTCACCCTTCACTGGCCCACCACTCTGGCAGGGAGGGCTGTGAGTACCCCAGATTCTGTTCTGATCTAATACCCACATACAAGAGGGCCCCAGGCAGCCCCCTACCTGCAGGGATCAGAGGCAGTCTTCTCTTAGCTTTGAGATCTGCCGCGCCAACGGACCTAAAGACCTGCAGACAGAAATGAGAAAATGGCCGGCCGGCACTGACCACTTAATCAAAGGACCAAGATAGGGGCACCAGCTCCGTTGTTGATTTAGGGCTCTCCTTGTCAAATGTTGCCACCTTCTGGTTCTCCTCCATCCTGTCGCAGGGCTTCCTTTCCTGTCCTGAGACGTGCTATCCCTCCCTTCAGAAATACTCATCATAATCAAAGATGATTGTTTCCAAACCATGTTTAACCTCTTCTTTAGGCACCCTATCCCCACTGTCTCATCCCACTAGTCACCTAATCACCGTTTCTTTCACGCAAATGGGCACTATGCAAGGCAGGGAAATCAGGAGAGCTTGCTGGGTGGAGACGTGGTTTACTTATAAAAAATTTCAATCTGGGTATGCGCCAGGCCCGTCTGGGACCCACTACCCTCTCTAGAACCCACCCTCTCCCATTACCCACCATTTTATGCATCAAGATGGACGAAGGGTGGGTGTTACAGTGTGGGACTGTGAGCACTGCAAACCAGAACCCACTGCGCTCTCAGAGTTTTGTCATTCTTACCCCAAGGTCTGCAAACAGCGCCCACGCTTACACCTACCTGGAGGGATCAGAAACAGTTTCTAGCTCCCCGCCTCTTTCCCTCAGTCAGAATCCCACCTGCTCAACCGCCTCCTCTGCAATAAGGAGGGATACAGGCGGGGTTCAGGGACAGAGCCCTTGTCCCCCTCCTCTGCAGTACCCCCTCAGGGGCCCGTAGTCCACCATTTCTGGCTTCAAAATGGACGGAGGATTGAGAGGAGTGCCAGGAACGCAGACCTGGACCCGCTGCGGTGTCCGCGATCCCCTTCCTCTGCCCTCCCCTTCCGCCAGACACCGCACGCCAGCTCGCCTGCCTCCCGGAAAATCCGAGCTGGTACCCATTCCCAACCTGGCCGCTCCGGATCTCCTCCCCCGGAACCCTCCATTTCTTGCACCAAACGGATAGGCGTAGGGGAAAGGCGTGGAGAGAATCCAGTCCTGGACCCGCTCTGGTCTTTGCCCTCCGCCACCCCCACCCCAATCAGAGCTCACCAACCTGCCACAATCGGGGTCAGCTTCTACCTCTTCCTCCTTCTCTGGACTACAGGCCACAAACGATGACCACACCGCAACTGGAATGAGAGACTTCACTCATTGGCTCTGGGTCTCTTAAGCGCCGCGTCACTGTGAGCTCAGATCTCCAATTACAGTTCACACCTGCAGTGCGGCAGGAGGGTAGGGACGGGAGCGTGGGCGGGGCCACCTTTCTCCTCCTTCCCGTCTTCCCCGTCACTACCAAAGGCTACTACTCCCCGCTGATTTCCCCCCCCCCCCCATTTAGCAATCCCTGAGACCAACAGGGTCATAATATTTTAGTTTGTATTTGCCTTTCCCTGTATTTCTGCTGGCGCTTTTGAAGGTTTGCTTCTTCTTCTAGACCCTTAAACGCCCTCTCCTCTCTCCTCCACTCCCAAGCAAGTGAAGTGCAGCATTTCCCCTAATAGTCTTGTCCCAGACTGGAATTGGGGCAGGGGGAGTTGTGAGGCTAGGAAGTCTGGAAAATAGGTAGGAAGTGGCACTTTTTTTTTTTTTTTTTTACTTTCACCTTAATTATTGTCATCTGCGTTAATTTTTATGGGCGGACACGGTTGCTTTTGTTTTGTTTTCCATCAGCATCATTCCTCTTCTTTTTTTGGCTGTTATAATTAAATAACCAGAACAAAAACCAAACCCATTGCCGTGAAGTCGATTGCGACTCATAGCCACCCTATAGGACAGAGGAGAACTACCCCATAGGGTATCCAAGGTGCCCCTGGTGGATTCGAACTGCCGACCTTTTGGATAGCAGTCAAATGCTTTAACCGAAATATGCTGCTGTTGTTGTTGTTAGGTGCCCTCCAGTCGGTTCTGACTCATAGCGACCCTATGTACAACAGAAGGAAACACTGCCCGGTCTTGCTCC
>NW_004444277.1:621889-625016 GCF_000243295.1 Trichechus manatus latirostris | reverse complement strand
CCTTAGTCTTCAAGATGACATCTTTGCTTTTTGACACTTTAAAGATATCTTTTGCAGCAGATTTGTCCAACGCAATGGGTCGTTTGATTTCTCGACTGCTGCTTCCATGGGTGTTGATTGTGGATCCAAGTAAAATGACAGACGAGAATGTGTATTCTCTGCTTTCAGCCAGGATCTGTCTGACATCAGCAATGATATCCCTGGTTCCACATCCTCTTCTGAATCTAGCTTGAATTTCTGGCAGTTCCTTGTCGGTATACTGCTGCAGCGTCTTTTGAATGATCTTCAGCAAAATTTTACTTGCGTGTGATATTAGTGATATTGTTAGATGATTTCCGCATTTGGTTGGATCACTCTTCTTGGAAATAGGCATAAATATGCATCTCTTCCAGTCGGTTGACCAGGTAGCCGTCTTCCAAATTTTTTGGCATAGACGAATAAGCATTTCCAGCGCTACATCCGTTTGTTGAAACATTTCAATTGGTATTTTGTCAATTCCTGGAGCCTTGTTTTTCGCCAATGCCTTCAGAGCAGCTTGGGCCTCTTCCTTCAATACCATCCATTCTTGATCTTATGCTACCTCCTAAAATGGTTGAATATCGACCAATTCTTTTTGGTATAGGGACTCTGTGTATTCCTTACATCTTTTGATGCTTCCTGCGTCGTTTAATATTTTCCCCATAGTATCCTTCAATATTGCAACTTGAGGCTTGAATTTTTTCTTTGTTCTTTCAGCTTAAGAAATGCCGAGCGTGTTCTTCTCTTTTGGCTTTCTATCTCCAAGTCTTTGCACATTTCTTTATAATACTTTACTTTGTCTTCTCGAGCTGTCCTTTGAAATCTTCTGTTCAGCTCTTATACCTCATCATTTCATCCTTTTGCTTTAGCTACTTGACATTTAAGAGCAAGTTTCAGAGTCTCTTCTGACATCCATTTTGGTCTTCTCTTTCTTTCCTGTCTTTTTAATGACTTTTTGCTTTCTTCATGTATGATGTCCTTGATGTCATTCCACAACTCGTCTGGTCTTCAGTCATTAGTGTTCTTGAGATGGTCTCTAAATTCAGGTAGGATATACTCAAGGTCATACTTTGGCTCCTCGTGGACTTGTTCTAGTTTTCTTCAGTTTCAACTTGAACTTGCATATGAGCAATTGATGGTCTGTTCTGCAGCCAGCCCCTGGCCTTGTTCTGACTGATGAAATTGAGCTTTTCCATTGTCTCTTTCCACAGATGTAGTCGATTTGATTCCTGTTTATTCCATCTGGTGAGGTCCATGTGTATAGTCACCGTTTATGTTGGTGAAAAAGGTATTTGCAATGAAGAAGTTGTTCATTGGTCTTGCAAAATTCTATCATGCGATCTCCGGCATCGTTTCTATCACCAAGGCCATATTTTCCAACTACTGTTCCTTCTTCTTTGTTTCCAACTTTTGCATTCCAATCACTAGAAATTATTAGTGCATCTTGATTGCATGTTTGATCAATTTCAGACTGCAGAAGTTGGTAAAAATCTTCAATTTCTTCATCTTTGCCCTAAGTGGTTGGTTTGTAAATTTGAATAATAGTCATATTAACTGATCTTCCTTGTAGGGGTATGGATATTATCCTGTCACTGACACGCGTTGTATTTCAGGATAGATCTTGAAATGTTCTTTTTGAGAATGAATACTGAAGTATAGACCCGTCAAAGAAACCTCTCTTAAGAACGTTGAAATATAAACTTAAGTAGGTGGTTCCCCTTGTGAAGGATCCCTGTTTGTGCAATCCTTCCATGAGGGGATCCACTGAATCTAATAGAGCCTTGCTGGTAGATTTTCAGATCTTGAGAGTCTGTGGCAAACTGATGGTCATCCCCAAATTGTATTACTGTAACTTCACTTTACTATAAACAGAGCACCGAAATCTTCCAACAATTACAAACAATAATTTGGAGAAGTTATGCTGACATATAAAAGGTATTGTGAAGTATTGTGAAGCTATAATATTGATAAAAGGAGAAATCATTTAAGTTGTAAAGAATTTCATTTTCCTTGGATCCACAATCAACGTCCATGGAAGCAGCAGTCAAGAAATCAAATGACACATTGCATTGGGCAAATCTGCTGCAAAAAAACCTCTTTAAAGTCTTAAAAAGCAAAGACGTCATTTTAAGGACTAAAGTGCACCTGACCCAAGCCATGGTATTTCCAATCACTTCATATGCATGTGAAAGCTGGACAATGAATAAGGAAGATTGAAGCAGAATTGATGCCTTTGAATTATGGTGTTGGGGAAGAATATTGAATATACCAAGGCTCCAAGAACTGACAGAATACCAGTTGAGATGTTTCAACAAACGGATGCAGTGCTGGAAGTGCTCACTCATCTATGCCAAGAAAATTGGAAGACAGCTACCTGGCCAACTGACTGGAAGAGACCTATATTTATGCCCATTCCAAAAAAAAGGTGTTCCAACAGAATGTTGATGGTATCAAACAGTATCATTAATATCACATGCAAGTAAAATTTTTCTGAAGACCATTCAAATGTAGTTGCAGCAGTACATCAACAGGGGACTGCCAGAAATTCAAGCCGTATTCAGAAGAGGATGTGGAACCATGGATATCAATGCTGATGTCAGATGGATCCTGGCTAAAAACAGAAAATACCAGAAAGATGTTTACCTGTGTTTTATTGACTATGCAAAGACATTAAACTGTGTGGATCATAACAAATTATGGATAGCATTGCGAAGAATGGGAATTCCAGAACACTTCATTGTGCTCATAAGGAACCTATACATAGACCAAGAGGCAGTCATTCGAACAGAACAAGGGGATACTGTGTGGTTTAAAGTCAGGAAAGGTGTGCATCAGGGTTGTATCCTTTCACCATACTTATTCAATCTGTATGCTGAGCAAATAATCCGAGAAGCTAGACTATATGAAGAAGAACGGGGCATCAGGATTGGAGGAAGACTCATTAACAACCTGCAATATGCAGATGACACAACCTTGCTTGCTGAATGTGAAGAGGACTTGAAGCACTTACTGGTGAAGATCCAAGACCACAGCCTTCAGTATGGATTACACCTCAACATAAAGAAAACAAAAATCCTCACAACTGGACCAAGAAACAACATGACAAATG
>NW_004444277.1:606225-621789 GCF_000243295.1 Trichechus manatus latirostris | reverse complement strand
TTTTTTTTTTTTGGATCCACGATCAATGCCCATGGAAGCAGCAGTCAAGAAATCAAATGACGTATTGCGTTGGGCAAATCTGTTGCGAAAGACCTCTTTAAAGTGTTAAAAAGAAATCACTTTAAGGACTAAGGAGTGCCTAACCCAAGCCATGGTGTTTTCAATCACCTCATATGCGTGCAAAAGCTGGACAATGAATGAGGAAGACTGAAGAATTGACGCCTTTGAGTTGTGGTGTTGGCAAAGAATTTTGAATATACCATGGACTGACAGAATGAACAAATCTGTCTTGGAAGAAGTACAGCCAGAATGCTCCTTGGAAGTGAAGATGGTGAGGCTTTGTCTCACATACTTTGGACACGCTGTCAGGAGGGACTAGTTCCTGGAGAAGGACATCATGCTTGGTAAAGTAGAGAGTCAGCATAAAAGAAGAAGACCCTCAATAAGCTAATTGACGCCATGGCTGCAACAATGGGCTCAAGCATAACCAATTTCGAGACTGGTGCAGGACTGGGCAGTGTTTCATTCTGTTGTACATAGGGTCGTTATGAGTCAGTACCAACTCAACAGCACCTAACAACAGGAGCCTTAGGTGCCTACAATACAGGGCTCCTTGCCCTGTTCCAATCACCAAGGGATTCCTGGGCTTCAGCCCTTATTCCTCAGAAATAACCTTTCTTTATTCTATCTACAGAGTCCTGCTCCTCAGTTTTATGCATTGAATCTCAGTAACAACCAGATATTCTGGGACATTTCTGAGCCCTTCCATACACTTCTGGAGAAAGTTTCAGGCACCCTTCAGAATCTGGAGATAAAGAATTGTCTGATAACTGATTCTACCCTCTATGCTGTCCTCCCAGCCCTGAGCCACTGTTCCTACCTCTGTATCCTTAACTTTGTCTTCAACCCCATCACAATGCCTGTACTCACCAGCCTTCTGCAACACTTAACTGCCTTGATGGAGCTGAAGCATGTGATTTATGCTATTCCTAGCCACTGCTATGAACAATGGCCTTCTCATGGCAATTTGGACCAACAGAAGCTTGCTAAAGTGTGGCCCAGTTGGAGGCGAAGCTGCAAGTAGTGTAGTGGAACGATATGAACTGGACCAGTTGTCCTGAATGATTTTCACAGGACAAGGAGTAGTTTCAGCATGGATGGGTGGTCATTAAAGCACTCAGTGTTCTTGCCTAAAGCCCAAGTTTACACATATGGTAAAATTCTACAGTTCCGGGAAACTGGAGTTGGGAAGATTGGATAAAATCAGAACTATAAAACCAGAACTTTAAGGAGAAAATAGAAGAGTTTGACTGAGAGGTCTTGTAGGTCTCTTGTCCATTATCCTCTACTTCCTTCTTCTGTTCACTGACGACAGTGTTGGGTATGTGGTGCAGGCTGGTCCAGTCATGGTACCCCATTTTGCTACTCACATCCATTAGTCCGTTTATGGGCACTTGGCACAAGTCAGGCCAATTGAAACCATTCCTAGAATTTTTTGTGGGGTAGGTGGTGGTCATTGAGGTTAATACTTTTACCCTCTGGAGTTCTACACGCTTCTTGTATTTATGATTGCCTTAGTTTGCTTATGAGAAACCATCTGTGATTAAAAGGAAACAAACTATGCCCACTATCTACTGGTGTCTTCTTCATCAGTATCTTTTTACCTGCTTTCCCAGGTCTCAGATCTCAGATCTCTGGGACTAGTTTTTTACTCCACACACATTTGTCAAGTATCTACTATGATTTAGGTACTGTTCCAGCTGCTAGGAATGAAAAGACATATAAGACAAAGTCCTTGACCATAAGACATTCAGATGTTCCTATGATTTTTCAGTTTCTCCATTCTTTCTTAGGCATTTGAGAAAGTTATTTAACCTCCCTGTAACTAAGAGTTTTTTTCCCACTTTTCCCCTTACATATTCTGTATTGAGTGCTTCTCAACACTTAGGTCATAACTTAAATGTTACCTCCTCAGAAGGTTTTCTCTTACTACCCTATTTAAGTAGGCTTACACTGCTGTTGTTCTCTCTTAACGTATGTTGTACATTGTCTTCATAGTACATCGCTCTGTATGTATTTGCTCCCTCTGCTTTTCCACTAGAGTTGCACTATTCAGTATTGTACCCACAAGCCACATGTATCTATTGAGCATTTGAAATTTGTTTCGTTCAAAATGAGATGTGCTATAAGTGTAAAATGCACATTGTATTTCAAAGACAGTATAAAAAAAGAAATGTAAAATAACTAGTTAATAGTTTACTTATATTGTTAACATGTTCAAAATGATGTTGTTGTGTGCCATTGAGTCGATTCCAGCTCATACAGACCCTACAGGGCAGAGTAGAGTAGCCCCATATGGTTTCCAAGGCTGTAATCTTTAAAAGATCTCCAGATCTTTTCTCCCTCTTGGTTTCCTTTTAGCCCTCTTAAAAAAGATAGGGGCTTCCTAAACTCAAGGTTTCTCATTTGTGACGATGTGCAGGGTTTCCAACCTGGGTCACTCCACATCACCCCGTGGTACCTGCGGGTGGGAGGCAGGAAGAGGGGGCTGGCACAAACATGAAACTCATGCTGCTTGCATGTTGTTGGTAACAAAGTCCTTCTCTGACCCAGAAGTCTCATGTCTATGAAACCGTGTCGGACAAACTTTTAACTTGCAAGCAGAGTAAAATCACACACTGTCTATAACTCTTGACAGTTTTGATGATGAGAATGAGATGTTGACAAAGACATGGTTTTCTGAACAAAGAAATGATAAGGGCCTTTGTCCTGGGTTAGAGGGATATGGGGTCCCTCTCTCCGGGATCCAGTAGTGAATGTTCTTTCTCCGAGTGGTAGGCTGGAGAAGTAAGTGTTCCCAGGTGTCCTACCTGTTAATCAGTGCTTAGAGACTGAGTAGCAAGAGGTAGAATTGAAATAAGCTGTGTGGATGGTTCTTTGTTTGATGCTTACTCTCCACTGAACATCCTTAATATCTGCATTTATTTAAGTTTTCAATGTCTCTCAATACAATTTTATAATTTCCTCCATTAAAGTCTTAAATTTCTTTGTTAGATTTATTTCTATGTACCTTATTATTTTTCTTGCAACTATAATCAATACCCATCCTGAAATTTTTCTTTATCTCAATGTTTGTTGCTGGTATATAGGAATGCAATTGATTTTTGCTGCAATGTCATTAATTCTAAGAGTTCATAGATTATCTCAGGTTTTCTATATAGACAAGTCATATCGTCTGTAAGTTATGACAGTTTTGGCTTTTCAAATGCAATCATTATACCTTTTGTGTCTTTTCCTTGTATTTTTGCACTGGCTAGCACCTTCAGCACATTGTTGAGTAGAAATTACAGTAGTGACAATCTTGTCCTGTTCCTGATTTTCAGATGAAATCCATCTACCATTTCACCATTAAGCATGATTGCTGTATTTTGTAGATAGACTGTATCGGTTCTTTCTATTCCTAGTTTTCTAAGAATTATGTTTTAGTTTTATTTGTTTTTGTTTGTTTCATGAAGAGGTGCTGGGTTTTATTAAATCTTTTTACTGTTTCTATGATGATGGTATTATAATTTTGTTTATTTCCGTTAATATGGTGATTTATGTTAATATTTTTTCTAATATTCAGCCATACTTAAACTCCTGTGATAGACTTAGCTTGGTCTTATTTATTATATTTTTTGTACATCGCTTGATTTACTCTATTAATATTAAAGATTTCTATCTATGTTCACAGTGAGCTTCACTTATAATTTTCCTTTCTACTATTGTTTTTGTCTGGTTTGGAATCAAGATTATCCTTGTAAAATGAGTTTGGGGGTGTATGCTTTATTCTCATTCTTTGGCAAAGTTTGTATCAACTTGGAATTTTCTGCTCCTTGTTTAATAAAATATTTAATAGCATTTCCTTGTTTAATAGAATGCTTAATAGAATTTTCCTGTTGTTCCTGGTGGTTTTCTTGAGGTTAGTTTTGTTAAACTACAGATTTAATTTCCTTAATAGTTATAATCCAGTCATTGAACAATCAAGTAGACATTACTCAATCAGTTGATGTTAGCTGCTAACCTCTATTATCTGCTACCTCTGTTCTGGCATGAAGGATAACATGCACAAAGTGGCCATGATGGCACAGATGGAAGCTCTTCCTGAGCCTAAGAGTATGGACCCTGACTTGTATAGGTAGGTCTAACTCGGCTACTGCTGAATGTCCAACCTTCCAGGAAAAGAAACCAATGTCAAACCTCAATTACGGGGCAAGTAGAATAGATTGAGTCTCTTCACCATAGAAGGGCCAATGATTCTTTTGAGAGGAATAGATACACTGTGATGATTAATTTTATGTGATAACTTGGCCAGTTTATGGTGCTCAGCAGTTTGGTAAAACATTAGTCTAGTTGCTGTTTTAAAGTAATTACATGTGATTAAATCAGTTGACCTCAAATAAAGCTGATTAGCTTCCATAATGTGGGCAGGCCTCAATCAATCAGTTGAAGACCTTAAAGCAAAAAGGGCGTTTCCCTAGAGTGTGTTCTGCCTCCAGACAATAAGTAGACCTTTTGCCAGGACATTCTTTTTTTTAATTATTCTTTGATTTTTTATGAATTTTTTAATTATTCAAAAATTTTTTTTTAGTTTTTCATTCACAAATTTATACAAGAATTGTTTTGTGGCATTGGTTGCAATCCCCGCAATGTGTCAGCACTCTCCCCTTTCCGCCCCAGGTCCCCGTGTTAATTCATCAGGTTTTCCTGTCCCTTTCTGCATTCTTATCTTTGCTTTTGGGCAGATGTTGCCCATTTGGTCTCGTATGCTTGATCAAACTAAGAAGCACGTTCTTCACGTGTGTTATTGTTTGTTTTATACCCCTGTCTAATCTTTGTCTGAAAGGTGGACTTCGGGAGTAGCTTTGGTTCTGAGTTAGCAGGGTGTCTGGGAGCCATAGTCTCAGAGGTTCTTCCAGTCTCTGTCAGACCAGTAAGTCAGATCTTTTTTTGTGAATTTGAAATTTGTTCTACATTTTTCTCCCGCTCTGTCCGGAACACTCTATTGTGATCCCTGTCAGAGCAGTGGGTGGTGATAGCTGGGCACCGTCTGGTTCTTCTGGACTCAGGCTGGTAGAGGCTGTGGTTCATGTGGTCCAATAGTCCTTTGGACTAATAGTTTCCTTGTGTCTTTGGTTTTCTTCATAGAACATTCTTAATCTTCGCTCTTCTCAGGGCCTGATTTACAGATTTGGAACTTGCTAGCCCCCTACAGTTGTGTGAGCCAATTCCTTGAAGTAAACCAATCTCTCTGTTACTCTTTATGTATGTGTGTGTGTATTTCTGTCGAGAACCCTAAGACACACATATTTCAGGTATTTGTTTGCCTGCAGAGCCTTAGCCATCACCTCTGTCTAAGAACTTACTGAGTGATTGATCCACTCTTTTGGGATTCCCACAAAACATCACATCACACCAGGAGAACCACTTTGCAGCAACAAGGTGTGAAGATGGACCCATAAACATAGGATCCACTGGTCATATGACATTCTGCACCACCCAAAAGCTACCTGCCTGTAGAACACTGGACAGAGTGCTAAAGGCCCAGCCAAAGCCCTACTGAAGCCCTGTTTGGAGGCAATATTTTAGTAACATTGGGAATCATTCTATAGGACTCAATATAGACCTTGAGTAAAAGACCTGTATATCATTTGGACATAACATTTATTTCACAAAATTTATTTGGACATAAAATTCATGACGAAAATTTACTTCCTTTGCCATTTTTTCTGTTACAAACAATAGTATGCTTAATACCTTTGTTCGTGTATTCACAAATATCTTTGTAAGCATTTCTTTATAAATTCTTAATTGTATCCTTCCCAAACCATGGAGTCTATAAAATTTTATCTTAAAACATTACATTCAAAATGCTATAATTAATTCATATTCCTAACAATGCTGTACGAAAGTACATGTTTCTCCACATACAGGAGATAATGTGAAGTGTTGCTAATCTGACAGGCAACAAATGGTCTCGCATAATGATCAAGTTTTCATGGAAACTTGTTTTTAATGCCTGACTACAATTCCATCCTATGGATGTGGCCTCATCAATTTTCCAACTCCATGTTGTTTGGGATTTAGAGTGCTTCTGATACTCCCTACTGTAAACAATGTCTGGATGCTATCCTCTCAGTTTCTGTACACTGCTACAGGGTGCAGTTCTGAGTGCATTTCACAGGGCTGTCTGCAGTGGTGAGTTGCATGTGTCCTCTTGGCCCCAGCAAACCATCTTGGGAGAATTCTAGTGTTGTGATAACAGACCCTGAGGAAAGTATGAGTGTGTGTGTGTGTGTGTGTGTGTGTGTGTGTGTATGCGTGTGTGTGTGTGTGAGAGAGAGAGAGAGAGTGCTGACAACAACAACATCTCTCTCTGCTTCCTTCTGCCCCTTCATAGTTTTGCTTCCCATTTGCTCTCCCTTCAGGCCCAGAAGTCAAGGTAGTCCTTATGACCAAATCATTATGAACATCCTTAATTTTGTCCAGAAGATGAATTTCTAAAAGGAGAATTGATGCTGCAAATGGTGGGCACCTATGTAGCTTTTGGATAAGTATTGCCATATAGATACCCTGAAAGGCAGTTCCTAGTTAGACTCCCCAGAGGGGAGTCATGTGAGAAAGGCTGCAGAGCAGTGAAGAAAGTAGTGATGCTGACACCGTGTGATAAAGGGCAGGCCCTGGACTCTGACCTGGAACCACACTTAAGCCACTGACACGGTTGGAAGATGTGCAAATGATCAGAAGTAAATAAAATTTTGCACACAAGCACAGTCTCAGGTATCACATGAGGAAAGGTCACTGCTTGGAGGAACACAGGACATAAAGACAGCAGGCCTGGGATACAGCTACAGTTTTATGTAAATTCTTGTTTGCATAAAACATAGACATCAAGGCCTTTGTATTAAAAAGTTTGGTCGTTACTGCAGTACAACAGAAGACCAGGCCAACATCATATTTATTGGCAGTATAATCTACAGAATATAAAATGCATGTTTAAGGTTACAATTTTATGATTTTCAGTAAGTTGATAGAGTTGTATAACCATCAGCATAAGTTACTTTTAGACATTTCCATCACTCTAGAAAGTCTAAGAACATGTGGTTTGCCAGTTAATCCCTGCACCTACCCATGGCCCAAGGTAACCACAGATTTGCACTCTGTCTCTGTGAATTTGCCTATTCCAAACAATTCATAAAATGGAGTCATACAACATGTGACCTTTTGTGACTGGTTTCTTTTACTTAGCATAATGTTTTTGAGGTTCATCTCTTTTGTAGCGTGTATCAGTACTTCATTCCTTTTTATGGCTGGTAATATTCCATTGTATGTATATACCACATTTTGTCTATCCATTCATCCATTGATGGACATTTGGGTTGTTTCCACATTTTTGTTATCATGAATAATACTGGTAAAAATGATGGTGTACAAGTTTTTATGTGGACATGTGTTTTCATTTCTCCTAGATAAATATCTAGGAGTAGAATTGCTTGGTGATATGGCAACTCTACATTTAACTAACCATTTGAGGAATTGCCAGACAACTTCCCAAAGGGGCTGTACTATTTCACATGGTTTCGGGTTCCAATTCCTCCACATCCATGCCAAAGCTTGTTATTATCTGTCGTTTTGATTAAAGCCATCCTAGTGAGTGTGAAGTAATTTTATTTACAATTATAGTGACATTTCCCTACAGTACTGTCATTTGCTTTCCTTTATGGCTAACGATACTGAGCCTCTGTTCATGTGTTTATTGTTCATTTGTATATCTTTGGAGAAATATCTATTCATATCATTTGCCCATTTTTTTAAATTGGATTATTCATTTTTTTTATTATTGAGTATTAAGAGCTGTTTTTATATACTGATACAAGTGCCTTATTAGATAGACGATTTGCAGACATTTTTTTCCCATTATGTAGGTTGGCTTTTCACTTCCTTAATTGTGTTTTTTTTTTAAATTGTGCTTTAGGTGAAAGTTTACAGCTCAAGTTAATTTCTCATTCCAAAATTTATACACATATTGTTTTGTGACATTGGTTGCAATCCCCACAATGTGAGAGCACACTTCCCCTTTCCACCCCAGATTCCCTGTGTTCAGTCTTCCAGTTCTTGTCCCTTCCTGCCTTCTCATCCTGCTTTTGGACAGGAGCTTCCCATTTGGTCTCATATATCTGATTGAACTAAGAAGTACATTCCTTACATGTATTATTTTTTGTTTTATAGTCCTGTCTAATCCTTGTCTGAAGAGTGGGCTTTGGGAATAGTTTCAGTTCTGGGTTTACAGAGCATACGGGGGCCAGTTTCGGTGGTTCCTCCAGTCTCTGCCAGACCATTAAGTCTGATCTTTTTACGTGAATTTGAATTCTGCTCTACATTTTTCTCCTGCTCTGTCTGGGACTCTCTGTTGTATTCCCTGTCAGGGCAGTCATTGGTTACAGCTGGGCACCATCTAGTTCTTCTGGTCTCAGGCTGGTGGAGTCTCTGGTTCATTTGGTCCTTTAGTCCTTTGGGCTAGTGTTTTCCTTGTGTCTTTGGTTTTCTTCATTCTCCTTTGCTTCAAGTGGGATGGAACCAATAGGTATATCTTAAATGGCCACTTGTAAGCTTTTAAAACCGCAGCCGCTAGTCACCAAAGTGGGGTGTAGAACATTTTCTTTATAAACTATGTAATGCCAGTTGACCTAGATGTCCCCTGAAACTATGGTCCCCAGGCCCCAGTCCCAGCTACTCTGTCCCTCAAAGTGTTTGGATATGTCCAGGAAACTTCTTTGCTTTTGCTTTGTTCCAGTTGTCCCGACTTCCCCTGTTTTGTGTGTTGTCTTTCCCTTCACCAAAATTGATCTTCGTCTACTATCTAGTTAGTAATTTCCCCTCCTTCTCCCTCCCCATCCTTGTAACCATCAAAGTGTGCTTTTTTTTCTGTGTTTAAACTTTTTCTTGAGTTCTTATAATAGTGGTCTCATACAATATAGTGCCTTTTAAAATAAATATATATACATACGTCACATAAGTATACACAGATATACCAAAATATATACAGGAGACAAATATACCAAAATATCTACTAACAGTGAAGCCCAACTTGGAGAAAGACCCTTTTTGCAGAAAATCAGTGATTTCGGCCAGGGGGAAAAAGGAACCTGAGCATAAGCATGCACTCATGTGTTTAGCATGATCAGTCTTTGTCAGCTAGGGCAGAAGTACCATAAAGGGTTTTAGTTTTAGGACCTAGAGCCAAGCCTCTTAACTCAAAATTTGTTGCCATCTAGTGGATTCTGACTCATAGAGACCCTATAGGCCTCTTTGAAAAAAAAAAAAACAAAACAAAACCCGTTACCGTCAAGTCAATTACGACTCATAGCAACCCTATAGGAAAGAGTAGAACTACGCCACAGGGTTTCCAAGGAGCAGATGGTGTATTCAAACTGTTGACCTTTTGGTTAGCAACCAAGCTCTTAACCACTGTGCTACCAGGGCTCCATAGGCCTCTTAGGGGCATCCAAATACAGCCCTGCCTTCCATTATGGGCATTGAATTGGGGTCTCTCTCTGCAGAGGCCTGTAATGATGGGTGGGGTGGATGATTTCCAGAGCATTCCTCCCTGTCACATATCTGTGGAGGTGATGGGTTAGAACCTCCACAGAGGAAGCTTGTTCGTGCCGTAAGATGAAAGCTGGATGCTGTGATGTAGTGCACCTGAGCGAGGCTGGAAGTGGGCCTGGTTGGATCATGGTCACCATCCTGCTGGCTTCCCAGCCAAGCACTCAGGCCCTACACTCTCCGTCTGCCCATCAGTGTGTCAGTGTGTCTGTGCCCAGGGCCCCACGACTAGGAGAAGAGGTGGCATATAAAGAGAACCTCCATGCCACTTGAAGGGTGATAGTTCAGGCACAGAGTGCATGGGGAAGACCAAATAGGAGAGGTCACCCTTCTAGAGATAAGACAGCACAAAACCAGGCCAGAAATCTCCCACTGTGACCTAGCAAAGGTCTAAAGGAGAGCGAGTTTGAAACTCCTCATCCCTGCCCTTGAGCATCAGGAAGAATCAAACCACCCTAGGGTTGCCTCATCCTTCACTCCACGACCAGCTCGGTGTGGTGAGGGCTGCACATTATGAATATAATTAATGGTGACAATGCAAATTTTATGTGTGTGTATATATATATATATATCATGACTTAAAATGTTACTGCAATAAAAATAATTTAGAGAAAAGAAATAACAAATAGCAACACACACACAAAAATGCACACACAGAGATTCGCTGTCAAATTGTAGCCATAGAAACACATAAGATAGCCAATCACATATGCATATCTGTTTTAGATAAATTTGTTAAATTTGCTTCTGTTCTTCCTAAAACAGACTTTGTCTCATGTGCTTTGGACATGTTATCAAGAGGAACAAATCCTTGGAGAAGGACATCATGCTTGGTAAATTAGAGGGTCAGTGAAAAAGAGGAGACCCTCAACAAGATGGATTGACACAAGTGGCTGCAACAATGGGGTTAAGCATAACAATAATTGTGAGGATGGCACAGGACTGGGCAGTGTTTTGTTCTGTTGTACATAGGGTCACTATGAGTTAGAACCAACTCAAGGGCACCTAACAATGACAACATAAGTGAATATGTTGTAATGCACACCTAAAGTGTAATTTGCTTGAAAACAGAGTATTGAATTTTGGGAAAACAAGGAACTGTGTTATTCCAATAATATTCTTACAATAGTTAATTCATTTTTTAATAATTTATTTGTTGCTGTTGTTGAGAATATACACAGCAGAACATATACTGATTCAACAATTTCTACATGTACAATTCAGTGACATTGATTACATTCTTCAAGTTTTTCAACCTTTCTCATCCTCCTTTTTTGAATTGTTCCTCCCCCATTAACATAAACTCACTGACCCTAAGTTTCCTATCTAATCTTTTGAGTTAATGTTGTCAATTTGGTCCTCTGTAGATAGTTCTTAAAAAGGTACAATGCTCAAGGCAGACATTCTTCACTAGTTAAGCTAAACTACTTTTTGGTTTTAAGAATACTTCAGGGGATATTTTTGATTTAAGGTTTTAAGATTTTCTCAGGACAATATTTTTTGGGATTCATCTAGCCTCCATGGCTCCAGAAAGTCTGGATTCCATGAGAATTTGAAATTTTTTTCTGTATTTTCTCCCTTTTGATCAGGATTCTTCTACAAAATCTTTGATTAAAACGTTCAGTAATGGTAGCTGGGCACCATCCAGTTCTTCTGGTCTCACGGCAAAGGAGGCAGTTGTTCATGGAGGCAATTAGCCCCACGTTCCATTTCTTCCTCCTGTTTCTGACTCTTCTTCTTCCTATGATGTTCCAGGTGAATGGAGACCAATTGTTGTACCTTGTATGGTTGCTTGCAAGCATTTAAGACCCCAGGTGATATGCAATGAATTAGGAGGTTGAATAGACGCGCTAAACACGTTATTAGGCCAATTAACTGGGATGTCTCATAAACCGTGACCCTAAACCTCCAAACCAAGAAAAAGCAAATCCCATGAGGCGTTTGTTTGTACATAAGCAGCCTCAGCAGCCGTTCTTTTTTTTTTTTTATAAATATGTCTATCATACAACTTTTGCCAATTCAACTCTTTCTGGTGTCAACTTATTGACAGCAATTACATTCATCAGCTGTGCAACCCTACCCTCAATCAATGCAATTTTTCAATTACCATAAACTGAGACTCAGTTAATTCATTTTTTTTAATATTTAATTTTATTTTTGGTGAAAATATACATAGCAAAACCTGCTCTCATTCCACAGTTTCTCAGCATAATGATTAGTGACTTCGGTTACATTCTTCACATTATGTCAACATTCTCATTATTTCTGTTCTAGTTGTTTCACTTCCATTTACTTAAGCTCCCTACCCACAAGCCTTCTCATCTATGCTTTAAAATAGCTGTTGATCCATTGGTCTTATATAGATTTTTTTTTTTAATGGAATACTCAAGGGTGACAATCTTTACTCTTTGGGCTAAACTGTTACTTATTTTAAAGGTGACTTCAGGGATGAGTTTCAATTTAAGGCTTGAAGAGCAACTCAGGGCCATAGTTTCAAGGACTCCTCCAGCCTCAAGAGGTCCAGTGAATCTGAATTCTTTAACAACTTGAAATTCTGCTCCACATTTTCATTCCTTTTTATCAGGATTCATCTGTTGTGTCCCTGATCAGAACATTCAGTAATGGTAGCTGGGCACCATCTAGTTCTTTTGGTCTCAAGGTGGAGGAGGCGGTAGTTCATGGAGACAGTTAATCCTGTATTCCAGCTCCTTCTTTGATTCTCGGGTTTCCTTCTTTCTCTTTTGTTCCAGAGAATAAAGACCAATAGTTGTATCTTAGATGGCTGCTCATAAGCTTTTAAGACACTACTTGCCATACTGGGAGGTAGAACATAAACTTTAAGAATTATATTATGCCAACTGACTGGATTGTTCCACGAGACTATGGCCCTAAGCTCTCAACAAAAAGAACTAATCCCATTAGATGATTGGTTATGTCTAATTAGTATCAGCATTTGTAGCCTCCCTCCCTTTTTGGTTGTTATTACTGTTGCAAAATTATACACACACTAGCATCTGCCCATTCATCCCTTTTCCCTATGTATAGCTTATTGACATCAATTACATCAGCCATGCTGTGCAAACTTCAGGAACATTTGGTGCTACATTTCCCATTACTATAAACAAAAAGTGACTACTACCTAGGGAGTACTACTCCCTCTCCCCCCTCACCCCCACCCCTGTAAACCACTAATGAACATTGGTTTCTGTAAATCCCCCTATTCATGTAAGTTAATTTATTTTTAATGATAAACAGAACATAATTTTCCTTCCCTGTTAAAAACAACGTTCATGTGATAAGGTTTAAAACTGTAAAAATGAAGACAGCATTTCCCAAAACTGTCATAGTAAATTGAAATTGGTTTTTTACAAGCTTTGAAGTATCAGAAAGGGAACTCAAAATGTCAGCTGTATTTGTCAGTGGGTTGTAGGATTGCTGTTTTTTGTATTTCCTTCTCTATCCTTGAATGTATTTTCCACATTGTCTAAACTGAGTGCGAATGGTTGGAAACAAAGTTAGTAAAAGTATATCCAATAATCAAGGTAAGGCCAGGTGAAGCAGTGAGAAGAGTAAGGGCTTTAGAGTCATAAAGATGTGGGTTCCGTTCTGGGCCTTGCCAAAGATGTGAGGCAGGCTAGGACACGGAAGCTCCCGGAGCCCCAGATTCCCCATCCAGGGAGGGAGGATAGGTGTCCTTCCCTCAGAGGGTCCTTGTGGGGTTTGATGGGATCACAAAGGCAAATTCTTTGGTCTCAGCCATGCCTGGGATCTGAGGCTCTGTTTCCTCATCTGTAAAGAGGGAATCATCATGTTGACCTTACAGTTTAGCCAAGAACATAAAGTGCTATAATGTAGATTAAGAGATAAGTCAGTGTCTTATTAGATAGATACTCAATGAAAATATAAATAATGATGATATCTAACCAGGGGTTAATGAAGTTTTTGCTTGCTTCTTTAACTTTTTCCTGTTTTCCAAATCCATTTAAATATTTAGCAAAGATTATATTTAAGAGTATTTCATACAGAAAATGGTTTAAAAATTTCCAACCTGGAGACTTCTGGCAACATGGCGCTCTAGGCAGAAGCACCACACCGTCCCTCCACAGCAAAGATCCGAAAATCTAAGCCAAACAGAGAAAACAGCAATCCTGAAACCTTAAAACATCAAAAGAAGAGATAAAGAACTCAGCCAAGCACCAAATGGAGTGAGAAACTGACAGAGAATGGAGAGCGAGGAGAGATTCATACAGAGGTCCCCTATCAGCTAACACAGGAGGATCAGCCATCTTGGACTCCTATCAGAGACCAGCAAATAGGGAGTACGAGAAAGCAGCTTCATGGAGCTTCCAGCAGGAGAAAGAACAACCGCTAACTGGTGATATACACTTTCCCACACCCCACGCTTCTTCACCCCCACTGAGCCTCCTCTGCTTCCTGCAGCCACAGTCTCTTGGCCAGGAAGCACCAGCTGCTTGAATTCCACCCACCCACACTGGCCGACTCCCTGAGTGCCATTTGTTGCCTGCTGCTGTTGCTTTTTTTCGCTTCTTTTGATTTCTTCCTTACCTCTCACCACCTCCCCCTCATTTTGCTCAAATACCTGGCTCCGTGTGCCATCTTTACTTCTTCTTAAGGGGCTGCAGATCTCTGTTTGAATGTGGAACTGCTTCCCGGTCTGTGCTACCACGCAGCTGGGATCCTGGGGCTTTTTGTTTGTTTTCTTTCTTGCTTTGAATTGTTTATTTGTGTTATTTTTCTTTTCTCAAGTTGGGAACACGTTCTGGCCGGGCAGTGCTACGTGGATTGGGACCTACCCCCTCAGCTTGCACAGATGCACAGAGGGATCCCTGAGGGCATTTCTTTTTTGGTGAGGTTTTTTTTTTTTTCAGAGCTTTTCTTGTTATTTTTTTTAAATTTGTTTTGTTTTCTTTTCCCTCTTTTTCCCTTTTTGTCTTTCTTCATTACTCAGTTTCTCATCTCTCTATACCTTCCGTCTCTTACTGTCCCCTGAATACCTGGTGCTGAAAACCTCTACGCCTTCTAGCCAGGCTGTACTTCAACACCAGGGAACAACTTCCCCAGACCTCATAGCCACACCGGTGAGATCCCTGGGAGCTTTGCTGTTGTTTTTTCTTTCTAATTTTTATTTATTCAGTTTTTCTATTCTTTTTTTCTTCTTCTTCCCCTTTTTCTTTTTCTCCATTTCATAGTCTCTCATCTCTCCACTCCAACAGCAAGCTCCCCTAGCACTCTTTTTTGTTTGCATGTTTTTGGCTCCTGTTTCCCTCTCCTCTCTCCCATACTCATCTTAGCTCCACACATCACAATCTCCCCACTCCATCTTGCCCAACTACACCGTGCACTTAACATCACACCACCAAGCAGCACAGGCATGGCCTACCAGAAACTGCACTGCACTGATTACCGACCTGCCCTGCTGGTGCCACAAACAACACATCCCAGCAACTCCTCTTCAGCTAGACCTGCCTTGCTGTACCATATCTGAGCAACTGACCCTGTCAATTGGAGAAGGAGGAGAAAAGTATTGTGCCCACAGATGAGCAAACAACAAAGAACACACAGCCCACCTGCTCAGACATAGGCAAATTTAAACAAAAGGACGAAACAATCAAATCTACCATCAATAAACAAGAAAAATAACTACTGAATGCCCCAAAGACAGCAGAAAATATCAAAACATTTACAAAACAGGACAGGATGGTTCCAGTAGACATCCAAAATAAAACACCAGATGACTTTCCAGTGGAAGAAAAGGCTCTAGAACTACCTGATAAGGAATTCAAATCTCTAATACTCAGAATTATCCAAGAGTTGAAGCAAAAAGCAGACAAAAATGAGGAAAAAATAGACAAATTCATGGAAAAGACAGGCAAATTCATGAAAATACAGACAAAAAAT
>NW_004444277.1:595421-602035 GCF_000243295.1 Trichechus manatus latirostris | reverse complement strand
ATTACTGGCATGAATCAAAAACACTGGAAATAACAAACGTTGGAAGGGCTGCGGGGAAATCAGAGTGCTTAGGCACCGCTGGTGGGAATGCAAAATGATACAACTATTTTGGAAAATGATATGGGGCTTCCTTAGAAAGCTAGAAATAGAAATACCATACGATCCAGCAATCCAACTCCTAGGAATATATCCTAGAGAAAGAAGAGTCGTCACTCGAATAGACATACGCACACCCATGTTCATGGCAGCATTGTTCACAATAGCAAAAAGATGGAAACAACCTGATGCCCATCAACAGATGAATGGATAAACAAACTGTGGTACATACACACAATGGAGTACTATGCAACGAGAAAGAACAATGATGAATCTGTGAAGAATCTCATAACATGGATGAAACTGGAGGACATTATGCTGAGTGAAATAAGTAATCACGAAAGGACAAATATTGTATGAGACCTCTGTTGTAAAAGCCCATGAATAAGTTTACACGCAAAAAGTAACAATCTTCATGGTTACGAGGGATGGGAGGGATGGGGGGGAATACTAAATAGGCAATAGATAAGTGGTATCGTTGTTGAAGGGTGAGACAGTACACAGTACTGGGGAAACCAGCACAACTTGTACAAGGAAAGGTCATGAAAGCTCCATAGACACATCCAAACTCCCTGAGGGACTGAATTGCTGGGCGGAAGGCTGTGGGGACCATGGTCTTGGGGAACATCTAACTCAACTGGCATAACACAGTTTATAAAGACAATGTTCTACATTCTACCTTGGTGAGTAACGTCTGAGGTCTTAAAAGCCTGTGAGCAACCATCTAAGATACTCCACTGGTCTCACCCCTTCGGGAATAAGGGAGAATGAAGAGAACAGGATACAAGGAAAAGATCAGTCCAAAGGACTAGTGGACCACAGCTACCACGGCCTCCACCAGACTGAGTCCAGTACAACTAGATGGTGCCCAGCTACCACCGCTGACTGCTCTGACCGGAATCACAACAGAGGGTTCTGGACAGAGCTGGAGAAGGATGTAGTACAAAATTCTAACACACACACAAAAAAAAGACCAGACGTACTGGCCTGAAAGAGACTGGAGAAACCCTGAGAGTATGGCCCCCAGACACCCTTTTAGCTCAGTGGTGAAGTCACTTCCGTAGTTTACCTTTCAGCCTGGGATTGGACAACCCCATAAAACAAAACAGGACTAATGAGGCACAGCAGCCCAGGGACAATCACTAGAAGGCAGATGGTGACAGGAAAGGTGGTGATAGGGAATCCCAGATTGAGTAAGGACAGTGTTGACGTGTAGTGGGGTTGTTAACTGTTGTCATAGGGCAACGTGTACTAACTGTTTAATGAGAAACTATTTTGTTCTGTAAATCTAAATCTAAAGTGAGAATAGCAGCACAACTGGAAGAAAGTAATCGATGTGACTGAACTGTGCATGTAGAAATTTTTGAAATGGTGTATCTTTGGCTATGTATATTTTCACCAAAAAAAAAAAAAAAAGGTCGAGAAGGGAGAGGGTTGACATGTCATGGAGTTGTTAACCAATGTCATAGAACTATATGTGTACTGACTGTTTAATGAGAAACTATTTGTTCTGTAAACCTTCACCTGAAGTACAATTTAAAAAAAATTCAAACCTGCAATTCTACCTCTAGAAAGTTCGTATTGACTTTGCCATACAAAATCATGTCTGCTAAAAAGAAGACACTGTCATTTCCACACTCTCATGGGATCTTTTAGAGGAGGAAGCATCAATCCAAACTCTTTAGTTTCAACAGCTTGTCTGAAGTACATACATCAGTTGTTCTCTATGGTACAACTCTGGGATTCCTGGGCAACTGCTTCAAACATAGTGTCAAATAAAAAACCAATCTAGATTTTGATAGGACAATATTATATTCAGAAAGAACTATTGCAATAGGGAGAATGCTCAGAAATCTGCAAGTGTCTCAAGGGTTAGACCAAAAGGATTTCTCTTTTACAAAGACAAGAGTAAACAAGGCTAAAGTTCAGGGGCCTGGGGGAAGGAGACACAATTAAGCAAAGTTCGGTTAACAAGCATTTTGTTCCAATTGATCAGTGGGGACAAGCAGTTCAGCTAGTCATTTTTGAGGTAAGAAATATGAATTTGTAGGGTCTGTGTCCACCTTATCATAGGTAAACAAGGGGCCATCTGTGAGTCTTATCTAAGTCATACAGGGAAGAGTGGTGGCAAAGGTCAGTTGTTTTAGAGTCAGGCATTGTTATCAGCAAATTCCCAGGAGAAGCTGATAAGGGAGTTACATCCCACTTTTTTAATACTTTCTCAGGCTTCGGGACAAGCAGATTTCAGGGGTCTATAGGAAGGAGAAAAGCCAGACTAAAATTTGGGCAAGACAAAGCAGAGGGTAGGAAATGGACAATTGTAACCACTGGGTCAGCAGAAGAAGTGAATCCTGGAGCAAATCTTCAGATGAAATATTTGAAAGCTCAGGAGCCTTGGTGGTGCAGTGTTTAAGCACTTGGCTGCTAACCGAAAGGTTGGCAGTTCAAAGCCACCCGCCACTCCGTGGGAGAAAGATGTGACAGTCTGTTTCCATAAAGATGAACAGCCTTGGAAACCCTATGGGGAAGTTCTACTCTGTCCTATAGGGTTTCTCTGAGTAGGAATGGACTTCATGGTAACGAGTTTGGTTTTAGTTTGTTTGGAGTCTTCGGTTCATTGTGTGAAGCCACAGCACACAAGAAATTTTGAGCTCACAGTCATTGGACTTCTTTTGATTGGAAAAGTGTGTCTGGAGGTGGTGAAGATGTGGAGTTACTAGATGCTTAAAGGTAATCAAACCGTTAGGGTTGTCTGAGGAGGCTTCCCATTGAAAGTGATGTTTAAGCTGAGACCTGAGGTTAAGATAGGCATTATCCAGGTGAAGAGGAGGGGACCGAGCTAATCCTGTGTAGAAATCTACTACTAGGCAGTTGGGCACATCCATAAAACTGTGTGAAACAGAACAGGACAGTGCTTGAACCCCTTCTGCCCTCCTTGCTCTGACCCAGGCTTGTGATACTGGTCAGCTCTCTCAGCTGAGTGCTTTTGTATTTGGATATTTCGTTGCTTTTTGTACATTAATTTTTTCATTTGACTGCAATGCATAGTTCTTCTCTGAATTATTTCAGTATAGACTTTGAACAATACTATTTTAGGTAATCAGATTTGCTTATATACCAAGAATTTGCCTAAAAAATGTGTTCCAAATATTTTTCTAATAATTCACATTTCTTTATACGTGACATTTTTGTTTGTGATAGACAAGGTCTTTTATGACTTCCCCTTGATTTTTTTAAAATTAAATTTGTAACATAGTTAAACACTTTTCCAGGGTCACACATCTACTTTAAATTCCCTTTGGTGTCTATGTCATGCCCTGGGACACTCAAACACCCTGGGGGTCTTCACCACTCTTGGTGGTGAAGATGATGGTGGAGATGAAATCCCTCCCCTTAGGCCTAGAGGCTTGGTGCTCTGTCAGAGTCCTCTCACAACTCCTGCTCACGTCACTCACTGTGCAAAACTAGTCCAGGGAGGCTGAGAACACCAACCTCTGATGCCAAGTGTGTGATGGACAACAAATCCCACTCCACACACCAACTGCATCCTGTGGAAATTTCAGCTTCCCTTCCCTGGTCCATTCAGATCCCAGATGCTCCATGTAGTCCTTTCTCATCCCCCTTCACCCAGGACTAGGTCAGCAGGTACAAGATGCTTCTCTGTTTCTTAGGTCCTACATTCCATTAGAATGAATCACAAACTCCAGGGAAAGGGCTATCTTTAATCTAGCAGAAAAAAAGGATATGAACACTGAAGGCAAGGTCTGAGAGGGGTCTGGGCTCAGAGCTTCCATGTCCCTAGGGGATGTGCTTACTTTCCTAAGAGCAGATGTTCAGTCACCACCCAGGAAGCTCCACTGAGCCTATGTCTTTCAAGGCCTTTATTGGCCTCACCACGTGCCCATGATAGATTACGTCATGCCTCCTGAGGTTTAGTCAGCATCGGGTCTCCAGGTGGTCTCTCTTGGTCTGTCAACCTCCGGTCATTGGCTTCAGGTGGGGTCCGGCTCTCAGGAACCAGGACCAAAGGCCAAAATGTTTACTGCAAGTGGGTTCCACACCTCACACCTGGATATGGGACCACATAGACTGGCTTGTCCAGGAGGTGGTTTGTGGGGCCCAGACAGAAGCACAGGAAAAGTGGCCAACACAGATGGAAGGTAATAAACATGACAGAATTACTATAAGCCAGAAGTAATTAATTTATATGATGCTCCTTTAAACCAGACAAGTATCCAGTTATTGTCCCCATTATTCATAAGTGTAGAATTTGGTCAAAGATTCTTTCCATTGTGTCCTGAAGCCTTCAAGGCTTTGAATGCTGGAATCCTCAGTGGCTGGTATTTGATGTAACCCAATGTATTACTCCCCCCATGTGTCTGTCAGTTTGTCATACTGTGGGGGCTTGCGTGTTGCTGTGATGCTGGAAGCTATGCCACTGGTACTCAGATACCAGCAGGGTCACCCATGGCACACAGGTTTCAGCTGAGCTTCCAGACTAAGACAGACTAGAAAGAAGGACCTGGCAGTCTACTTCTGAAAAGAATTAGCCAGTGAAAACCTTATGAGTAGCAGCGGAACATTGTCTGATATAGTGCTGGAAGATGAACACCCCAGGTTGGAAGGCACTCAAGAGACAACTGGGGAAGAGCTGCCTCCTCAAAGTAGAGTCGACCTTAATGACATGGACGGAGTCAAGCTTTCGGGACTTTCATTTGCTGATGTGGCACGACTCAAAATGAGAAGAAACAGCGGCAAATATCCATTAATAATTGGACTGTGGAATGTACGAAGTATGAATCTAGGAAAATTGGAAATCGTCAAAAATGAAACAGAGTGCATAAACATCGATATCCTACACATTAGTGCGCTGAAATGGACTGGTATTGGCCATTTTGAATAGGACGACCATATGATCTACTATGCTGGGAATGACAACTTGAAGAGGAATAGTGTTGCATTCATCGTTAAAAAGAACGTTTCAGGATCTATCCTGAAGTACAATGCTGTCAATGATAGGATAATATCCATACAAGGAAGACCGGTTAATATGACTATTATACAATTTTACACACCAACTACTTAGGCCAATGATGAAGAAACTGAAGATTTTTACCAACTTCCTCAGTCTGAAATTGATCGAACATGCAATCAGGATGCATTGATAATTACTGGTGATTGGAATGTGAAAGTTGGAAACAAAGAAGAAGGATCAGTAGCTGGAAAATATGGCCTTGGTGATAGAAATGATGCCAGAGATTGCATGATAGAATTTTGCAAGACCAATTACTTCTTCATTGCAAATGCCTTTTTTCACCAACATAAACGGTGACTATACACATGGACCTCACCAGATGGAATACACAGGAATCAAATCGACTACATTTGTGGAAACAGACAATGGAAAAGCTCAATATCATCAGTAAGAACAATGCCAAGCGCTGACTGTGGAACAGACCATCAATTGTTCATATGCAAGTTCAAGTTGAAACTGAAGAAAATTAGAACAAGTCCACGAGAGCCAAAGTACAACCTTGAGTATATCCCACCTGAGTTTAGAGACCATCTCAAGAACAGATTTTATGTGTTGAACACTAATGACTGAAGAACAGATGAGTTGTGGAATGATATCAAGGACATCATACACGAAGAAAGCAAGAGGTCATTAAAAAGACAGAAAAGAAAGAAAAGACCAAAATGGGTGTCAGAAGAGACTCTGAAACTTGCTATCAAACGTCGAGTAGCTAAAGCAAAAGGAAGAAATGATGAAGTAAGAGAACTGAACAGAAGATTTCAAAGGGCGGCTCGAGAAGACAAAGTAAAGTATTATAATGACATGCAAAGAGCTGGAGATAGAAAACCAAAAGGGAAGAACACACTCAGCATTCCTCAAACTGAAAGAACGGAAGAAAAAATTCAAGCCTCGAGTTGCAATAGTGAAGGATTCTGCAGGGAAAATATTAAACGATGCAGGAAGCATCAAAAAAAGAGGGAAGGAATACACAGAGTCATTATACCAAAAAGAATTGGACGACGTTCAACCATTTCAAGAGGTAGTATATGATCAGGAACCGATGGTACTGAAGGAAGAAGTCCAAGCTGCACTGAAGGCATTGGTGAAAAACAAGCCTCCAGGAATTGACGGAATATTAATTGAGATGTTTCAACAAACGGATGCAGCACTGGATGTGCTCACTCATCTATGCCAAGAAAATTGGAAGACAACTACCTGGCCAACCGACTGGAAGAGATCCATATTTATGCCTATTCCCAAGAAAGGTGATCCAACCAAATGTGGAACTTATCAAACAATATGATTAATATCACATGCAAGTAAAATTTTGCTAAAGATTATTCAAAAGCGCCTGCAGCAGTATGTCAACAGGGAACTGCCAGAAATTCAAGCTGGATTCAGAAGAGGGGGTGGAACCAGGAATATCATTGCTGATGTCAGATGGATCCTGGCTGAAAGCAGAGAATACCAGAAAGATGTTTACCTGTGTTTTATTGACTATGCA
>NW_004444277.1:587710-595025 GCF_000243295.1 Trichechus manatus latirostris | reverse complement strand
ACCTCAACATAAAGAAAACAAAAATCCTCACAACTGAACCAATAAGCAACATCACGATAAATGGAGAAAAGATTGAAGTTGTCAAGGATTTCATTTTACTTGGATCTACAATCAACACCCACATAAGCAGCAGTCAGGAAATCAAAAGAAGTATTGCACTGGGCAAATCTGTTTCAAAAGACCTCTTTAACGTATTGAAAAGCAAAGATGTCACCTTGAAGACTAAGGTGCGCCTGACTCAAGCCATGGTATTTTCAATCACATCCTATGCTGCAAAAGCTGGACAATGAATAAGACCAAAGAAGAATTGATGCGTTTGAATTGTGGTGTTGGTGAACAATATTGAATATACCATGGACTGCCAAAAGAATGAACAAATCTGTCGTGGAAGAAGTACAACCAGAATGCTCCTTAGAAGGAAGGATGGCGAGATTACGTCTTACATGCTTTGGACATGTTGTCAGGAGGGATCAGTCCCCGGAGAAGGACATCAGGCTTGGTACAGTAGAGGGTCAGCGAAAAAGAGGAAGACCCTCAACAAGATGGATTGACACAGTGGCTGCAACATTGGGCTCAAGCATAACAACGATTGTGAGCATGGTGCAGGACCGGGCAGTGTTTCGTTCTGTGATGCATAGGGTCGCTATGAGTCGGAACCAACTTGACAGCACCTAACAACAACCACAACGTGTATTACTCAATTTTGTTCTGAGTGAGTTGCATTATTTTAAAATCAAAAGAATAATGAAAATTTAAAAGGAATTTCTGTACTATCAAAAGAAAAAAATTAATTTAAAATGTGAAGAGCTGGGAGTAAATATTTGCAAACTATTATGGATTTTGTTGTATGTGATCATAAAGGACTTCTTTTGATCAGTAGAGGAAAGAGGGAAAATTATATCAACAAATAGTTCAACTAAAAAGCAAAGTGCTTTTCAAATAAATGTCTGGAGAGGTGCCAAACCACATTAGCTATAGAAGTAAAAATTAGAGACAGGGAAATTCAAGCCGGATTCAGAAAAGGATGTGGAAGGAGGGATAACATTCCTGATGTCAGATGAGTCTTGTCTAAAAGCAGAGAATACCAGAAAGATGTTTACCTGTGTTTTATTGACTATGCAAAGGCATTCGATTGTGTGGATCATACCAAATTATGAATTACATTGTGAAGAATGGGAATTCCAGAACACTTAATTGTGCTCAGGAGGAATTTGTACATAGACCAAGAGGCTGTCATTTGAACTGAACAAGGGGATATTGCGTGGTTTAAAGTCAGGAAAGACATGCGTCAGGGTTGTGTCTTTTCACCATACTTATTCAATCTATATGCTGAGCAAAAAATTCAATAAACTGGACTATATGAAGAAGAACGGGGCATCAGGATTGGAGGAAGACTGATTAACAACCTGTGATATGCAGAAGACACAACCTTGCTTGCTGAAATCAAAGAGGACTTGATGCACTGTTGAAGATCAAAGACTACAGCCCTTTAGTATGGATTGCACCTCAACATAAAGAAAACAAAAATCTTCATAACTGGACCAGTGAGCAACATCATAATAAACGGAGAAAAGATTGAAGTTGTCAAGGATTTCATTTTACTTGGATCCACAATCAACGCCCATGGAAGCAGTAGTCAAGAAATCAAACAATGCATTACATTGGGTAAATCTGCTGCAAAAGACCTCTTTAAAGTGTTAAAAAGCAAAGATATCACTTTAAGGACTAAGATTTGCCTGACCCAGGCCATATTTTCAGTTGCCTCATATGCATGTGAAAACTGGACAGTGAATAAGGAAGACTGAAGCAGAATTGATGTCTTTGAATTATGGTGTTGGTGAAGAATATTGAATATACCATGGACTGAAAGAGGAACGAACAAATTTGTCTTGTAAAAAGTACAGCCAGAATGCTCCTTGGAAGCAAGGACGGCAAGATTTCATCTGATGTACTTTGGAGATGTTATCAGGAGGGAAAAGTACATGGAGAAGAACATCATGCTTGGTAAAGTAGAGGGTCAGTGAAAAAGGAAGACCTTCAACGAGATGGATTGACACGGTGGCTGCAACAATGGGCTCAAGCTTAACTATTGTGAGGATGGCGCATGACCGGAAAGTGTTTCATTCTGTTGTACCTAGGGTTGCTATGAGTGGAACCAACTGATCGGCACCTAACAACAACACAAGTTCATTCCCAGGAACCCTGGTGGTGCAGTAGTTAAAGCGCTCAGCTGCTAACTAAAAGGTTAGTGGTTCGAACCCACCAGTCTTGCTGCAAAAGAAAGATGTGGTAGTCTACTTCTGTAAAGATCTACAGGCTTGGAAACTCTATGGAGCAGCTCTGATCTGTCCTATAGGGTCACTATGAGTGGGAATTGACTTGATGTCAGTGGGTAGTCTCATTCCATGGACCTACCAAAGTCTGTTATTTCCTTTATAGATTTCAGGTCTGTTTTTGCATATGTTCTCTTTGGGATGGCTGTAGGTATTTCCTGCCATGTGGCTATTTCAGTTCTGTTACTTTGCCCTAATGTAAGAAAACCTCATATAGTGCAGCAGGACTTTATTAAAGCTATGCATGAGGGGGTGATCCCCATTCCATGGAGCTCAGTTCCACTCTCTGTTTTCCCATGTAGCATCTGAGTGACTGCAAAGAAGCTCTTGCACGTCACTAAGCCTCAGCAACCTCAGAGAGCTGGTAATTCTGCATTCATGGCCCCCTTGTGATGAACACATGAACAAATAGATGTAATGTAGCAAGTACAGAGCCTGGCATGCAGCAGGCCCTCAGAACTGCTTGGGTTTGCAGAATGAAGGAACACGATATAATGCAACAGACACAAAGCCTGGTCCACAGCCTATCCTCAGTTCCCTGGGATTGAGCTGCAATACCTGGGACCCAGACCTCCTGACTCTAGTTAACCACCTCAGCTAGGGGTAGGAAGATAGCTCAGTTGAAAATGGCTCCCTGGGTGTCAGGCTGGTAGCAAACTCAGGGGGCAGTAAGAACAGGAAAT
The DNA here is from genome assembly GCF_000243295.1 of Trichechus manatus latirostris. NCBI lineage: Eukaryota > Metazoa > Chordata > Mammalia > Sirenia > Trichechidae > Trichechus > Trichechus manatus. The sequence goes on along the minus strand of NW_004444277.1, from coordinate 592,009 downwards.
TAAGGCTCCTCTGGCCCTCAGGGCTCTCCTCTCTATGCCCTTGGGGAGGAGACTTCCTGTGAGGACTCCATCTTGCTCGTGTGGCCCTGACACAGCTTGGGGACTGCCCTCACCTTCCTCAACAGCCTCCTTGATCTACCCCAAACCCCTGGCTCCAGACCCCACAGATTCTTCTCAGGAAATTTCTGTGAGGACAGTGGTGACAGGTCACTGGCTGCATGCCACACCATGGGTGAGTTGGTCAGCACAGGAGGCAGAAGGGGTTCTGGGCCCCTCCCCACCCCACTAGATAACAGCAGACCCCCTTTAGATGGGGTATGGTTATGGTGAGGGCCCAGGTGACTTTTCCACATCACAATGGGGATTGAGTGGGCCCTGAGACCCCCATCATGGTTCTATATGGAAAATCTCTCTTCCTGTGGTTTGGTTGTGGCTGAAGTGAAATCTTCCAGGGCTTCAGGGAACTGGTTGGTTCTGCTTCAAACCGCTGCTGAGAATTTGCATTTCTAGCAAGTTCCCAGGTGATGTTAATGCTGCTGGTTAAGGAGCAGTTCTGAGAACCACTAGTAGAGCAGTGGTTCTCAAATTTATTATACATAAGAATCACCTGGGGATTTTGTTAAACTGTAGCTTCTGATTCAGTATACCCCGGGTGGAAATGCACCTGTTTGAAGCCTTGAAATCTTTCCCCTGGTTGAGGGAAAAGGCCTGAGTCAAGAGATTCAGAGTTTGGGGAGTGGCGAGGGTTGACTGGGGTAGGGGTGTTGAAAATTAATATTCTAGAAATTCATACTAGAGGTGGAGGAGGGGCTGGGAACCCACCATTACCCTTGAATCCTCACACCAACCATTCAAGATAGATTGCATTACCCCCATAGGAATTTCTAGAGGCTTGTTTTATGGTTTTATTCTGGAACATTCCAAGTGTAGTTGTTATGTGCAGTGTTCTATGTCAATTAAGTAAATTTGTTACATTGTTTAAATCTTCTCCATCTAACTGAATTTGGGTTTACCTGTTTTATCTGTCACTCAGTTAAAATGTCCCACTGTCACTGTGGACATGCATATTTCTTCATTTACTTATGCCAGTTTTTGCTGCGTATATTTTGGCTTCTATGTTAAGAGGTACACACAAATTTAGAGTTGTGTTATTATTATTTTCTTGTAGAATTGAACCTTTTATCACTGTGAAATGTCCCTCTTTTCTCTAGTAATGTGTTTGTCTTAAAGTATACTTTTTGTCTTATTAATATGGTTATGCCAACCTGATCTCTTTTGATGCTTTTGGAATTTCTCAGCCATGATCTCTTCAAACTACTCCTCCATTATTCCGGCTCTTTCTTTCTGGACATCAATTAAACACATGTTAGATTTATTCACTCTATCCCCTTTAAGTCTCCACTCCCTCCTTTGGTATTCTCTATCATTTTGTCTCTTCAGGCTTCATTTTGGATATTTTCTCCAGGCCTAGGTTTCAAAATGAGGAATTTGTCTTTGACCCTTGAACCATAATGCCAAACATTCTGGGTATATTTTATTATTCCCCTAAAACAGAAGAGGGAGGTAAAGGTTAGAGATGTTAAGCAACTTGTCCTGGGTCACCCAGACTGAAAACAGCAGAGCAGGGACTAACATCACAGAATAAACCCTCTGCCCAAGCAATTCCCTCTGTGCTGCCTCTTTCCTGGGCTGCGAATGCTCCCTACCTCTCATCTCCCAGGAAGTGGAGCCACAGTGAAGTCTTTCAACCCTTATAGCGCTGTGCTATATTTCTTTCTACATTATAAAAGTCAGTGAAATTACTTCACTAGCCATAGTGTTTTCACAGGACTTTTTTCTGGCATTCAGACCATTGATTTGTTGTTCTCAATTTCAGGGGAGGACAGTCACCAAGTTAATTCTTTTCAAAGAAGAGCAAGATGCTGGAGTATTTTCTGAAGGAGGTATGTCAGTTGGTCTGAACCAGTCAGCCCTGGCATTCATCCATCATCACACCAGGAACAAGATGGAGACATGGCAATGAAAGATGCCCATGTGGGCCCTGAAGTAAGATAGTAAGTGACCACTCAGCATGGTGCTATTTACCAGTCAATGGAATATGTAACCCTGTATGTAACTCTGTCATTCCTTTTCTCCAACCTGGTAGAGTGAGGAATGCTAGGACCAGATTAATGGTTGAGCAAACATTATTATAGCCTTGACATCAGTAGGGCGAGGTGTTAGAAGACTTTCTTGGCATTCATGGATGCCTTCTTTCCACATCCACATAGCAGACCCCCCATGCCATTCCAACTTACTGGCAGAGAGACAATTGTCAGAGAGGAGACAAAACCCATGGTAATATATATATATAGAGAAAACTCCAGAAGGAGGAATGGAGGGGAACAGGCAGGATGGGACCTCCAGGAGCTGGTTCAAGGTCACAGTGAGTGTCCTAGCAAAATGCACATAATGTGCAGGAGACACAGGTTGAGTGGAGCTATGCTGATCTCCTGGAGACACTAAGTACTTTGCTGGGGCACAGGGAGTTGGTAATTTCTCCTTTTTCTTACTATGTTTAAACAAACTTGACTGGTCTACAGTTATGTTGGGAAAAGTAATAAAAAGGGAACAAGCTGAAGGCAGGGAGAATGGGAAGTTTGTCTAAAGGCAAAGGTGGAAACTGCTCACCAGGAGATGGAGCAACTTCTCACCACGTGGCTCATTTTGGCTCAAACTTAGGGGTTGGAGGAGGGGACAGGGATAGGGTCGAGTCTCTGGAGTCCTTGTCGGAGGGGCAGGCAGGATCTACATTAGGTAGAATCTCCTAGAACCTTATAAAGGGAAGATCATGTTAAAGATCTTAAGTTGATTATTTGGAGGAAAATGTATGAATGGAAAGAAAGGCTATTTAGGAAATGAAGTCTGATATAAAAGTTAGAAATAATGGATATTGGTCTATGTTTAGAAATTATTTTAAAGCTTGGTAAAAAGTATGAAAGGAAAACTAGGTTGGGTCTCGCTTTAAGCTTTATTTCCATCGTGTCAGTCTCCTCTCCCATCCTTTCTTTTTTTTTTTTTTCATTCCTTTATTTTTTTTTACCTACATTGTTATGAGACTCTAACTGCTCACCCCATTCTGCGACAGCACACTCTTCCTTTCTGCCCCTGATTCCCCATGACCATTCAACCAGCTCCTACCTCTCTCTGCCTTCCCATCATACCTCTGGACAGAAGCTGCCCCTTTGGTCTCTTGTATCTACTTGACTAAGAGGCACATTCTTCACAAGTATCAGTTTATGTCTCACAGTCCAGTCCAATCCCTGTCGGAAGAGTTGGCCTCAGAAATTGTTTTAGTTCTGGGCTGATAGAGAGTCCGGGGACCATGCTTTCCGGGGCACCTCCAGTCTCAGTCAGACCATTAAGTCTGGTCTTCTTAGTAGAATTTGAGTTCTGCACCCCATCCTTCTACTGTTCCATCAGGGACTCTCTGTTGTGTTCCCTGTCAGAACATTCCTTGATGGTAGCCAGGCACCATCTAGTTCTTCTGGTCTCAGGCTGATGAAGTCTCTGGTTTATGTGGCCCATTCTGTCCAAATACTTTCCTTGTGTCTTTGGTGTTCTTGGTTCTCCTTTACTCCAAGTGGTTGGGACAAATTGTTGCATCTTAGATGGCCGCTTGCAAGCTTTTAAGACCCCAGACACCACTCACCAAAGTAGGATGTGGAACATTTTCTTAATAAGCTTTGTTATGCCACTTGACCTAGATGTCACCCGAAAGCATGGTCCCCAGACCCCCTATCCCTGCTGCTCTGTCTCTCAAAGTATTTGATTGTATTCAGGAAACTTCTTAGCTTTGGTTTAGTCCAGTTGTGTTGGCTTCCCCTGTAGTGTGTACTGTCTTTTCCTTCACCTGAGATGATTCTTATCTACTATCTATTTAGTGAGTAACCCTCACCGTCCCTCCCGACCCCCATAACCATCAAAGAATGTTTTCTTCTGTGTTTAGACATTTTCTTGAGTTCTTATAGTAGTGGTCTTATATGGTATTTGTCCTTCTGTGACTGACTAAATTCACTCAGCATAATAAGTTCCAGCTTCCACCATGTTAGATGATCTTTCACAGCTTCATCATTATTCTGTATAATTGCATAATATTCCATTGTGTGGATATACCATAATTTGTTTATCCATTCGTCCATTGACGGGCACCTAGGTTACTTCCATCTTTTTGCTATTGTGAACAGTGCTGCAATGAACATGGGTGTGCATATATCTATTCCTGTGATGGCTCTTATTTCTCTAGGATATATTCCAAGG
>NW_004444277.1:563576-582768 GCF_000243295.1 Trichechus manatus latirostris | reverse complement strand
AGGGCACCACTTTTTCTTGGACTCCCGTAGCAGGTGACTAGGAGGTTTAGGTGATGCCACCAGTCCTCAAGCCCCTGTTGCAGATAGATAAAAGTGCCTACTCAAGGGGCAGGACTGTTTCTAGGGTCACAAATCTGCTACTTCACAGCTGAAACAGCTGAAGTTAGACTTTAGGTGTTTACCCTGTTGTACTGTGGTAGTGAGGGCTAACGCTGTTGAGATGGGTCCCAAGTCTATACAGGGGTGTAAGGCACTCAGAGTCTGCGGACCCCTTATGCCTTTGCCTAGCAAAGGAGCTGTGCCGACCCTGTGTTCCTGGCTTAGGGGAGCCAGTAGCTTATTTGTTCCCTCTCCAAGGCCAGGAGAATGGGTCAGGGTGCCTTTTGGGATCTACTTCCGGCCCAGCGGACTCCCGGTACAGAGTGCGGAGGGAGGAGGTAAAAGGTAGAGAGGTTTTTCCCAAATGGGCTTTTTTTTTTTTAAATTCCTGTGAAAGGCTGCACACAGGTACTTATCTTTAGCCACTTGGGAGCTGCTTCTCACTGGTTCAGAGTGTCCAAGCAGAATCTCTACTGCCGGGTCTGTCTCGATGTGGAAACCGCTTCCCGAGCGCATGCACAGCACAGCTGTTTGCCTGCTTGACTGCAGACCCGGCATGGCTGCAGAGCTGCAGTTTCACCACCAAACCGTCTCCCTCTCCCCCTGCCACTCAGTCCCTTTCCTCAACTTTGCCTTGTTCAGTGCTCCTAGATATTCGTATACAATCAAATCACTTGTTTTTCCAGGTCTTTGTTGTAAGAGGTATACAGGAAGCATCTGACTACTCCGCCATCTTGGCCACGCCCCCTCCCATCCTTTCTTTTGATCTTAGATTCCATTTTGCATTAAATATGATGAGAAGTGGCTGCTGAATTTGATCCAGAGCCAGTGCAGTGTCCCTTTCAACCTGATCAAGATAAGAGATGACAGAGAGACAGCTGAGTGGGCCCAGGGCAGGTGGAGGGGCCAGGCTGAGCAGGAACTCTGGCCTAATATTGTATTTCTCTTGCCCCTCTCCCTGAAGTTTCACTATGAGAAAATGCAGGCCCAGTTCTTTGTCAAGAAGGCCAGCATTGCCTTTGTGTTGAAGAAAGTCAGCAGCAAGATTTGGGATGAAGAAAATGAAAGGGTGCATGTCAGGGCATGTCCACGGCTAGCTAGTGGCAGCAGGGCAGGCTGGTGGGTGAGTCTTGCTTGATCTTGGGCTTCATTGTTCCTGGTACTTACCCAAACTCTCCTATCTTCTCTGCAGACATCTATATTTGTCAGCCCCTCTACTGTACCCCACTCTGAGCAGAAGGAGCTAAAGTCAACAAAAGTGAAACTCATAAAGGTAATGCAGACCGAAGACGTGTGTGCCCACACCCAGATCAACTGCTTCTTCCCTCACCAATTTCCCCCTCCACCACCTTGCCTCAGAGCCACTGCCCTCCATCTCTGTCTCTGCAGAAGACCAACATCAAAGGATATGAAGTCCCCCAGCAAGCTCTTGACCTCCAGAGACTCCACTCAGACCCAGGTATGACTGACAGCAGTAATTCTAGGGCAGGTGCAGGCAGAGGGCCCTTTCTGGGAGGGAGGGTTAGAGGGCAACTTAGGGAGGTATTGGTGCTGGGGCTGATCCAGGAGGACCCCTCTCATCCTTCTGATTCCCTCGTCTTGGCTTCCTGAAGACGTGATGACCCATGGTATTGAAATGGGGCCAAATCTTAGAAACTGCGTGGCTGCCTCCCTGCACATCCATGAAGAGAACATGCCCAAAGTGAGGCCTTAGACCCAGTGCTGAGGGAGAGGGTGGGACAGATGGAGTGGGGGGCATATTTGTCCCAGATATCTCCTCTTGGACCTTCAGTCTAGCTCTTCCCTCATCACAGCTTTTGTCCTTCAACTCGAGCAACAACACACCCTACCAGCTGATTGGCCTGCCTGACACCATGCAGAAGGCCCCTGTCTTAGTCATCTAGTGCCGCCATAACAGAAATATCACAAGTGGATGGTTTTAACGAACAGAAATTTATTTCCTCACAGTCAAAGTAGGCTAAAAGTCCAAATTCAGGGCATCAGCTCCAGGGGAAGCCTTTTTCTCTCTGTTGGCCTTCTTCTCTTCAGTGTTCCCCTGGACTACGAGCTTCTCTGTGCAGGCACCCCAGTCCAAAGGATGCGCTCTGCTCCCAGCACTGCTTTCTTGATGGTATGAGGTCCCCCTGTCTCTCTGCTCACTTCTGTCTTTTATATCTCAAGACATTGCCTCAGGATACAATCCAATCTTGTAGACTGAGTCCTGCCTTACTAACACAACTGCCACCCATCCTCCCTCATTAACATCATAGAGGGAGGATTTACAAAATATAGGAAAACCACACAATACCGGGAATCATGGCCCGGCCAAACTGATACACACATTTTTTGGAGGACATAATTCAAACCATGACTGCCCCCAACATCAAGAGCCTGATCCTCTCCAAAAATGAGGTGAGAAGTTGTAGCCAGATGCTCTTTGAAGGGAAGGTAGTAGGGCTCATCAGGGTGAGACAAGAGGTAGGCAAGGCGATTTGTGGGAGAGGGTGGATCTGGGTGCAAGACCCTCCTGGCTGTCTCCCTGATTCATGTTTCCTTGTCATAATTACAGGTGAAATCTGAAGGGGAGTTGGACAAGGTGAAAGGGCCGGAGCCAGAAGAGATGTGTGCAGACAGAAACCCTCTGTGTAACACCTTCCCAGATAAGTCCACCAACATAAGGTCTGTTGTGCCCTCTGTTGCCCCCTGGCAGCCTAAGCTGCCCCTGACAGTGCCCGTCTGCAGGAGGCTGCAGCCCCAGTCCTCTGGGAGGACCACGTGCCCTGTCCTCTCCTCTCTATGTCCCTCACCTGTGCTTAGAGGTCTCCTTGCCTTCCTATGGCCTGCTCACTGCTCCCAGGGAGCTAGGGCCTATTTCCTGCCTCTCTGGACCCAGCTGTCTCTGGCATGGCCTCCCTGAATGTGTTACAGAAAGCAGGGCTTCGCCTTCCTCCCCAGGACCAGGGGTGTCCAGACTGTGCCCTGCTCCCGTACTGGGGCTGCCTTGAGCCAGATCCTGGTGCCCGGAACTGTGAAGGCTCCCCCTGACCACAGCCTCCTGCTGAGACAGGCCTTCCTGCCTCTGAGCTGAGATGGGGCTTCCCTCCCTGTCCTGTGATGGGCCCTTTCTCTCTTGCTCCAAAATGGTTCCCCAGCCTGCCCCAGGCTGACATCGGTACTTTCCTGCCCCATGCTGAGGGCCTAGTCCCAGGGGTGGCTGTATCATGACATCTGTTCCTCTGGCCCAGTGAAGGAGCTGAGCACTCCTGGTGGAGAAACTGGGTTCCCTGAGTCAGAAGCAGGTCACCTCCAGTGAGCAGAGGGCATCCTGAGGCAGGTGCTGAGTGTGGAAGGCAGAGGGCAGACGCAGATGAGGAGACAGGGGACAATCCTCTCAGGGGCACTGTCCCCCTCCCTCCACCACATCAGGGCATCCTGCCTGGTCCTTCAGAGGAGCACTGGGTAGACCAAGATGGTCTGATTCCTCAGACAAGGGACCAACTAAGACAGGCACAGTTGTACAGGGGCCAACAGGAGAGAAGGTGGCGCTCATAAGAGGAGCCACAGACCCTCAACCCCATACTGTGCCTTTACCTGGACCTTTACTCCTGGGGAAGGTCTCCTGCCCCATTGGCTGCTCTGCTTCCCATGCCCAGCTCAGATGGCATCACACAGGTGACAAAGGCCGGTGGGCCCCAGCCCAACAAGTACCTGTCTTCCATTCCTGCCTCACCAGTCCCAGGCAGGGGCAGATGAAGGACCACGTGGCAGCAGGGGAGCCATTTCCCCTTTCTTCTCTCCTTTCTTCCTAGTCCCCAGCACCTGCAGTAAACGTCTTCCCTTTGCCTTTCCTTGGCTTTCTCTTTCTCTTTAGTCTTCACTCCCCTATGTCTCCCCTTCCTACCTGCACTCCCTTTCTGCCCTCATCCTGTCCCTCCCTCCTGAGCCTGCCTCACTCATCTTCCTCCCTGGCATCTGGAGCCATCCCTGGGGATGTCCTGGTCTTGTCCAGGGCCAGGCCTGGGAGAGTACTGGGCACCTGGTGAGGGAGCAGAGCCCTGGGCCCCACCCCATTCCCTCCTCCCTCCGTAGCCTTCCCTGGGGACTTGGAGGGAGGTAAGTGAGGCAGGGAGGGGAAGGAATGCCCTGAAGCCTGGACTCCATGTGCTGCTTCTGTATCACTGGAGAAGGGGGTCAGGGCCATCCTGTGTGAGCTTCCCAGGTGGAAGGAGAAGGGGAGAAAAGGTATGGGGAGAGTGCCTACTTGCTTTCTCAGGGTGAGTCCAGGGGGGAGGTGCCCAGGGTCCCGGAGGGGTGGTGGCACTGGAGTGCAGGTGGGACACAGCTGGCTGTGTTCCAGCGTAGGCGTGCTTGCTTCCATGAGGTGGGTCAGCTCTGTGGTTACTCACTTTTCTGTTCTGTCTTGATATTTGACAGCTCCATCCTGGAATTGTTCCCCAAGTTATTATGCCTGGTAAGTGTCTTTCTTTATCCCTGACTCCTCTAGCTGGTACAGACCACACTCACAACCTGCCCGGAGTCCCTTAGATCTTGCCCAGGTTAGATTTTTGGACCTGACCCCTAATCCTCATGGAGGACAGACCCATGAGGGACCCTGACAAAGGCTATGGATCTTCTCCACAGTTCTCCACCATATTCTGGGATCTGCTGGTGAAGACCCCATAATAGTCCTGCCCATGGAATTTCCAAGGCTCTTTCACCCTGACCTCTGGCCCTCCCTCTCTCCTGGGCCCAACCTTTTCCATGATCATCCAGTGCCACCCCCCTGGTCTGCACTACTGACTTCCTCTTCCCTCCCCCAGGATGACCACGAAGTACCCCCATCCATTATCTTTGGCATTGAAGCCTACAAGAAGTTACCAGTCTGCAAGGTGAGGAGATGGGATCAAGCAGGGCTTGGGGTGGTGGGTAAGGAGGGTATAATAGCTGTGGTCCTGAGAACTGTTTTGATTCCAGGGGAGTGTCTTTGGATCTGAGACCCTGAAGAATCTAATCTTGCAATTCATACAGCAGTAAGTACCCCTGCAACCCTGAGGCAGGGAGGGATGGGATGGGCCAGGTCACCCAGGGGCTTTCAAGTCCACTTAGGGACCCAGGCCACAGGGAACCTGTCTCCTTTGCTTCCACACCAGTATTACTGGATCTATGACTATGGGGACCGGCAGGGTCTCCTGGATGCTTACCACAAGGCCTGCTTCTCACTGACCATTCCCTTCAACCCTGAGGACCCAGCTCCGTGAGTATCACAGACCCAATGACATCCCTGGGCCATGTGACTCCCCAGCAGACAGGCCCAAAACTTGTTGTTGAGACGAATCCAACTCCTATCAATCCTATTTGACAGAGTAGAACTGCCACATATGTTTTCCAAGTCTGTAATCTTTGTGGGAGCAGGCTGCCACATCTTTCTCCAGCAGAGCAGCTGGTGGGTTCGAACTGCCAACCTTTCAGTTAGCAGTTGAGCACTTTAACCACTGTGCCACCAGGGCCAGCTCCTGGCAATGCCCACAATGGCTAGTCCCCCTGTTCCTGTTCCTCTTTTTCTCCTGGCAACAGCTTAGGCGAGTACTCCAAGGGGAGCAGGAATATGAAGAAGCTCAAGGACCCTGGTAAGTGTGTGAGGCGGAAGATTGGGTGGGACAGGAGGTGTGAAGGGGTCAGTCAGTCATAAGGGCCGGGTGTGTGAGGCAGCCCCTGACCTTCTCTTCTCCCCACTCCCCACTGTCCTGTGGGTTCAGCTGCTGAAACACACAAAACGTGACGTTTTTGACTTCCTCAGTGTGTTGCCCAAAACCCAGCATGACCTCAGCTCCTTTGCAGTGGACATGTGTGTCCAAATGGTGAGCACCTGCTTCCTTACTGAGGCAGGCCCAGAGGGCGGATGTGGGTAGGAAGTTGAGGGGGGTCCTGGGAGCCTGAGCTGTTTTACTCTTTCAGGAAAATATGCTCTGCTTTTCTGTCAACGAGGCGTACAAGGAGGGTGTGTGTCTGCAGAGTCCCTTCCCCATGTCCCCCACTCTCCCTCCCTCTGACAGGCTCCCTCTCACACTCTCCAGACTTCCCTGGTCCCTTCCCTTCCTATTCCCTCTGTGCTCCCCAGGTCCCACCCTGCCCCCAACCCACCCTGGTCTGACCCACGTCCATACCTGTCTGCCCCAGCACAGCCCGGGTGTTAGGGACTCAGGCTGTGGAATTTGATGGCTCTCATCCCATTCCCTCACTCTGACACCTGGGACACTTGCTTACCTCTCAGTCCCCTCATTTGCAAAATGGACCTAGTAATACCCATCTCTTGGGCTGCTGTGAAAAATGTGTCAAATGAACTTGTGAAGAGTGTGTCACAGGGCCTGACACAGAGTAGGGGCCCTATCACTTGGAGGTGATTGTTCCTGTTGCTGCTCTTCCCATCGCTAACACCCCCTTCTGACTCACTGTGGGCAGTTGTCCCTGTCTGGGCCCCTTCAGGGTGCCATGGGACAGTCAGACCCTGAGTGGGAGAATGCTCCTGGTGAACGTGTAAAGCATGGGCAACTCGGAGGGGTATTGTTGTTTGTTGTCCTTGAAGTTGAAGGAGTGTGTCAGGCTCATGTTCGTGCCTTCACCCGGATCTTCATCGCTACTCCTGCCAGCAACTCTGGGTAAGTGCTGTGTTGTGGATGCCACGTGGGAACATCCATCCCAGCCTGGGGCCAGTGGTGTGGGAAGGTGACAGTGCATTCCTCAGTGTTTCCCCAATATTGCAGAATGCTAAAAGGTAGATCCCAGAAGCAGTTTAGCCCAGCGGTTAAGAGTGTAGGCTCTGGCTTTGAAATAGTGTGTTGTCACCCTGACACCAGCATTCACCAGCTGTGTGACCTTGGTGAAGTTACATCACCTCTCTGTGACTCAGTGTACTTCTCTGAATATGGAGATTAGAGTATCCATATCCTTAGGCTGCTGTAAAAGATAAAGGTGGGTGTGAAACTCTCCCTGTGTTGAGAGTAAAGCTACAGATTGAGTGTAGCTGACAGGTATCTCTCCAAAGGCAGATTCTGTGGGAGGAGAAAAGGTACTAGCCAAGGAATCTGGGAGCAACCTGAGCAGAGGATGGAAGGAAAGTGGTTGCTGTGTGGGAACATGATCATTACTGGAGATGTGAGGTTGTCCGTCTGTCCAGCTGTCTAAGGGCCCATTCTTCCTCCAGCCTATGGATCGTAAATGACCAACTGTGTGTGGGAGAAGCCAGCCTTTTCCATCTCAGTGTCCACACCCTCCTCCAGCTCTGTACCCACCATCTCCCAGGAGCAGCAGGAAATGGGCAGGTGTTCTCCACCCAGTCTGGGATGAACCTCTGGTGGTCTCAGAAGTGAATGCTGGGAGTGGGTGGGGTTGGGGTGATCTGGGAGGAGCTGGAGAGTGAATGATGGGAACTCACAGGTAATGTGTTTTGCTTATTTCACTCATTGTCACACGGAACATTTTTCCTCTCAGTACACAGTATGCCACCTAGTTGTTGTGAACAGGTGCACAGTACATTCTGAATTCCGTGGACCCTGTTCCTTTACTGATAGGCACTGGGGTTTCCAGGAGTTTTCCCCCTTACACACAGGGCCACAGTGTTCATTCTGCTACTTACATCATAGCAGACCTGGAGGCATGTTTCTGATGTGTAGATTAGGATGTGGCCTTGTGTGGTCAGTGTCTCCACTTTGGTCCTGATGGGTGTTTCCTGTCCGTCCTCCACCCAGGTGACTTCATTACAACAACTGGGACTACACCAGAGCCTCACAGATTTTCACTCTGTCCACAGTGAGGTCTGGGAATTCAGGCCAAGTGAGTGGAGGCCGGGTGGCCTTGGGATGACACTCAGGGCTCCTGGCTCTGATGATGCCCCATCTTCTCCCTTTCCTCCCACCAGCCTGTGATCAAGATCCCAGAAGACCCCTTCATGAAGTGATCCACTGTCCTGACAACAAAAACTCCAAAGGAGCCAAGGTTCTGGTCATCTTCATCATCCTTGTTGTTCTCCCTCTTTTCTCTGGCCTGTGACTAAAGTGAGAGGACCAGTATGGCCCAGGAAGCCAAGGCTGACCTCTTCAGGCTGTCACGCATTCACCCAAAGGGCTGTTGTTTTATGTATTTGTCCCACCCAGTTTCTCTGTTTCTTTTAAAAATAAAGAGCGACGTTGCATGTTATGTCAAATCCCTGCGGTATCCATTGGAGGCAAGCATTATCATCACTGACCTGCAGAGGTGAAAGGGAAGGTCCCAGAGGGTAAGGGACTTTCTGGAAAACTTCAGAGAAGAGACTCAAATCCTGGACCCATCCTAAAGCACAAGCTGTGGCTTCAGGGGTGGGGTCGTTCTCTGACCCTGATAAACCTGGGGGCGGGGCTTCTATGTCCCTAGTATATTAATCAGTTATTTTTATACAGAGAACAGTACTGCTTTCTTAGCCATATGAAAGCATTCAAATGTAAAAACAACTGTTTGGGGAAATACAGCATTAAAGGGCACATGAAATGCTAGGAAGAACAATGTGTTCACATATAAGACTGACATAGGATTAATATCCTTGATATGTAAAGAAATCAGGGATATAGGAAAATGCTATCAACCTAGAATTCTTATTAAAAGCCGAAGTTATGCCCAACAAACCTATGAAAAGCTGTCATACCATAATAATGGCAAAAACACAACTACAGACTTTCAGGTAAGATAATAAGCGAGGAAAGACAGCTGATGATTACCGTTCTCAGAAAAATACATTGTGCATGTGTGTCCATATTGATATACTGTATACAGGATGTGTTTAAAAGTTATTACTTATAAAAGTTCATTACCATGTCAGGTAAAAACGTCTGGAGATGACTCACTTGTGAGAGGCAGGCGAGTTCTTTCCGTCAGGGTCCCCCTCGCTGGTGTGTAAGACACCCTCAGGATTGGGGAGATGGACAATCATTTATATGAGGCAGACCCTTCGGGGTCAGTTCTGGAAGGGGTCCACTGTGGACCCTCCCATGAGGCCCAGGAGCAATGGGGAAGGAGGGCTCCAATGGAGGGGCAGCCCTGGTGCCCCTGGATGGGGAGGGAGCTGGTAAGGCCCAGTCCTTCAGTCCTGTATTTCCTGGACAGCCCCCAGCCTGCTGCTGTCTGCAGCTGAGAGCCAGGAATGCTCTTGGTCAGAACCATCCTGGGCTCCTGAAGGATCCAGCACAGGGCAGGCACCCAGAGAGGGCCCAGTACTTCTCTGCCCACTTCATCCCTATTGTCTCTCTTCATCCCCTGTATCCCCCACCCTCACCTGGGGCTCCCTCCTACCTCAGGGCTCTGGTGGGACTGGCAGTCCACGAGGGTCATCATCCTGTCTTCCCTGTGCAGGTGACTCTGTTCCTTGCATCAGCTGAAATGATGCATCAGAGCTGACAATGGCAGACACCGGGCTGGGCCCCAGAGGCTGCCTTTGCCACACTCACCCCCTGAGTCCTTTCCTGGGGCCTCAAACCAGTCCAGGTTTGATTGGGCTGTCGTTTTGAGTGGTATTTGCTGTCTTTCCCCCTGCAGACTCCAGTCCCACAGACACCCAGAGACACTCCAAGAGAGAGACTGACAGACAGTAGCATGTGAGGACTTAGAACTTGGAGAAAGGACCTCAGAGATCAGCCATTCAGGGCCATATTTGCCACACATTTCTCACACCAGACTCTCCTCCTCTCTAATGCCTCACATCTCCATTGTAATCCTTGCCTCTCTCTCCACAACAGCACTCAGGTACCCAGTCAAACCTGGACTGGTTTGAGGCCCCAGGAAAGGACTCAGGGGGTGAGTGTGGCAAAGGCAGCCTCTGGGGCCCAGCCTGGTGTCTACCATTGTCAGCTCTGATGCCTTTTGGTTTAGGGACTGTCTTAGTTATCTAGTACTGCTATAACAGAAACACCACAAGTAGGTGGCTTTAATGAACAGAAATTCATTTTCTCACAGTTTAGAAGGCTAGAAGTCTGAATTTAGGACAAATTCTCTAGGGGAAGTCTCTCTCTGACTCTTCTATGGGAAGGTCCTTGTCTATTCTCAACTTCTATTCATGTGGCATGGTGTCTATCTTCTCCCGGTTGTGCTTGTTTCTCTATGTCTAATCTGCTCTTTTATATCTCAAAAGAGATTGATTTAAGACACACCATATACTAATACTGTTTAATTATCATGACATAGAAAACCCATTCCCAAATGGGATTATAGTCACAGGTATAGGGGTTAGGACTTACAACACATATTTTGTGGGGACACAATTCAATCCATAGCAGGGAAGGACATGATTAAACTTTTGTTTATCTTTTATAACCAAGAAAGCTTGAAGTCAGGACCAAAATCACAGCCCCATTTCTTCTTCTTTCTTGTGCTTTTGTGACCCTGCTTTTTACCTTCTTTGTTACCCATTCCCCTAATTCCAGCAAGAGGCTCTTGCTTTAAGAGACACCAGCTGCCCTCCTAGGTCATCTTTGGGGTGTTCCCTTGGGTAAAGCTAACCTGTACCCTCAAGTGACGGTGAGTACCTGAGTGTGCCGAGAAAAGCTGTAGATGTTCCTGAGATGGAAAAAAAATATTAAAGCTGTGCCTAATCTTACACTCAACTAATAACGTTATCGTGAATTAAAATTACCAGGATAGAAATTGTGTAGTAATATTATCAACAGCGGTGTTATGCTCAAATTGTTTTGAAAATAAGCTTGTTTTGAAAATGAGATTTATTCCGGCACAATTCAGTCTGTGGCAAGAAACACGAGGAGAAAGAGGGAAACTGCACTCAGCTGAACTGAGCCATGTAAGAATATACAAAACTCACACACATACACGCATCTCGAACATCTACCAGCTCCCTCAGTTCATGGTGTGTGTTATGAGCCACACCCATCCACATGTGGTGATAGAACTTTCTGTCCTATTCAGGTATCTTTCTTATGTTGAGTCTTCTGACCCATGAACACAGCATGTCTCTCCATTTATGTACATCTTCTTTTATTTCTTTCATTACTGTTTTGTAGTTTTTAGCGTAAAATACTTGTGACTGTTTTATAAAATTTATACCCAAGTGTCCTATTTTTTGAGTGATTGTAATGGGTATTGTGTGTTTGATTTCATTGTCCACGTGTTCATTGCTAGTATACAGAAACAAGATTGATTTTTCTGCTTATTCGGTATCCTGCTATCTTTTTGAAATCCCTTATTAGTTCTAGGAAGGTTTTCTTTTTTTGTCGTTTCCTTGAGATTTTCTACATAAACAGTAGTGTCATCTGCAAATAGGGAGACTTATATTTCTTCCTTTCTGGTCTTATGCCCTTTCTCCACTCCCCCACCCCCTTTTTTTTTAATCACCTGGCTAGAAATTCCAGTATGATGTTGAATAAGAGTAGTGGACATCCTTGCTTTATTATGGATCTTATAGGAGAAGTCTTTAGTCTAGCACCATTAAGTATAATGTTAGTGGTAAGTTTTTTGTAGATGTTCTTTATCAAGTTGAGGAAGTTTGTCTCTATTATATACACACACCCACACATACACTCACACACACACCAATAGAGCTAATAAACGAGTTCAGCAAGGCTGAAGGATAAAAGATCAATATAGAAAAATAAGTTGTATTTCTAGACATTATCAATGAACAATCCAAAGGTGAGATTAAGGAGACATTTTCATTTACAATATCATCAAAAATAATAAAATACTTAGGAAACAAATTTAAGGAAGTGCAACCTCTTGCACACTGAAAACTAGAAAACATATTTGAACAAAATTAAAGAAGACTTAAATAAATGAAAAGACATCCATGTTCCTGGATTGGAAAACCTAATATTTGTTAAGATGACAATCCTCTAATTGATATACAAATTTGACAAAATTTCTATCAAAATCCCAGCCAACTATTTTGCGGAAATGAAAAACTGATCTTAAAATTCATATGGAAATGCAAGGGACCCAGAATAACCAAAACAGTCTTGCAAATGCAGAACAAAATTGGAGTACTCACACTTCCCAATTTCAACATTTACTACAAAGTTAAGTAGATTGACATAAGATATATAGATCAATTGACTAGAACTGAGCGTTCAGAAATAAGCCCTCATATTTATGGTCAATTGATTACTGCCGAGAATGTCAAGACTATTAAATGGGGGAAAGAATAGTCTTTCCAACAAATAGTGCTGCAGCAACTCGATATCCACATACCAAAGAATGAATTTGGACCCCAACTTTATATCATAGAAAACCCTATGGGGCAGTTCTACTCTGTCATATGGGGTCACTATGAGTTGGAATTGACTCATGCACAACCAACAACAACAAGAAGTTTACACGATACACAAAAGTTAACTCAAAGTGCATCACAGACCTAAATGTAAAATACATAAAATTCTTACAAGAAGATACAGGAGTAAATCTGTTGACCTTGGATTAAGCAAAGATTTCTTAGATATGTCACAAAAAGCACAAGCAATAAAAGAAAGATAAATTGGACTTCATCAAAATGAAAAATTGAACCAAACTGCATAAGAATACACAAAATAGGAGGCGGGGCCAAGATGGTGGAGAAGTCAGACACTTCCTGTGGTCCCTCTTACAACAAATACCTGAAAAAACAAGTGAATCGATTATATATGACAATCTAGGAGCCCTGAACATCAAAGGCAAAGTTGAGGAATTGGACTGACTGGCAGGGGGAGGGAGAGAGAGTTTCAAAGCAGTGAGGAGTTGCCAGACCTGACCTGGCAACAGCCTGAGCCCTTCAGGGCAGATCAGCTCGTGGTGTGCAGTAAGGCAGGAAAGCAGCAGTGTTCAGGAGGCATTTTCCACACTGGGAGAGACTCAGAGGCAGAGAGTCTACTCGGCCATCCAGAACCAGTGAGAAGCAGCCCTTGATCGGTGAAAGATAAGTACTTGCGTCTGGCCTACTGTGTGGATCAAAAACACCCCCCTTTGGGAAAAATCTCTCAGCCATTTACCTACTCTTTCCCTGCTCTGTATTGGGTCCAGGACTGGCTTCAGCAATTGCCAAGTCCCCTGGGCCGGAAGTATGACCCATCACGCACCCTGAGCCATTCTCCTGGCCTTGGAGAGGGAAGAAATTAACAAACAGGGGAAAAAATAATCTGCTGCCTCCTTTAAGCCAGGAACTCAGAGTAGGCACAGCTCCTTTCCCTAGGCACACGGGGTCGAAGGACTTTGAGTGCCTTTCCCCCTGCATAGACTTGTGCGGGCCCATTTCAACAGTGTAGGCCCTCATTACCACAGTACAACAGGGTATATACTTCAAGTCTAAATTCAACTGTTTCAGCTGTTAAGTGGCAGGTTCCTGACATTTGACACTGCTCTGCTTATCAAGCAGGGTCTTCACCTACCCACATCAGGGACCTGAGGACTAGTGGCTCCACCCACACCACCTAGCCACCTGCAATGGGGGCCGAAGAATAAGTGGTGCCCCCACAGTCCTTACAGGCAACAGCATTGAGTGCTCATAGTCTGGATGCAAAACCCATCCACCTAAGCACCCTAGGGAACAGGGACACGCTTTCCTCCCAGACACTTGGGGGCGGCCATTGGCCCCTTGCCTTGCTCAGTGTGTGGCCTCCTGCTGAAGCTGGATGCCTTTGCCTACACCAATCACCCACGCCTGTCTAGGACTGTAGGTGAGAGCCTGTACCACACACTTGGTGGCTGACTACCTGGCCACCTGAGCTAAATCCATACAGGAGGTGTAGGTGGATTCCTGGGCTCACATACTTAGTGGTAGTTCTGGCCACCTGGTGGCAGGACATTGGAGCTTTAAGGGCACCAGTGATAGTACTAGTTCACATAAGCAGCCTATTTGGGCATATCAAAACAAAACAAGAAGCTAGTACACAGTAAGCAAACATAAAATAAATAAATAAATATAATAACTTATTGATGGCTCGGAGACAACAGTAAATATCAAATCACATAAAGACACAGACCACGATGGCTTCAGCAAGCTCCCAAAACAAAGAATCAAGGAATTTTCCAGAGGAAGAGAATTTCTTGGAATTACCACAGGCAGAATACAAAAGACTAATATACAGAACTCTTCAAGAGATGAGGACGAAGATCAGAAAAAATGCAGACCTAGCAACACAGGAACTTAAGAAGATTAGAGAAGAGCATAATGACAAATTTAACAGGCTGCAAGAATCCATAGAGAGACAGCAGTCAGAAATCCAGAAGATTAACAATAAAATTTCAGAATTAGACAACTCAATAGAAAGTCATAGGAGCAGAATTGAGGCAATGGAATTCAGAATTACTGAGATTGAGGATAAAGTACTTGACACCAACTTATTTGAGGAAAAGTCAGAAAAACGATTTTAAAAAATGAAGAAACCCTAAGAATTATGTGGGATTCTATAAAGAGGAATAACCTACGAGTGATTGGAGTACCAGAACAGGAAAGGATAACAGAAAATACAGACAAAGTTGTTGAAGAGTTGTTGGCACAAAATTTCCCCTATATCATGAAAGATGAGAAGATATCTATCCAAGATGCTCATGGAACCCCACATAAGGTAGATCCCAAAAGAAAGTTTTCAAGACATATTATAATCAAACTTGCCAAAACCAAAGATAAAGAGAGAATTTTAAGAGTGGCTAGGGATAAACGAAAAGTCATCTACAAAGGAGAGTCAATAAGAATAAGTTCGGACTATTCAGCAGAAACCATGCAGGCAAGAAGGCAATGGGATGACATATATAAAGACTTGAAGGAAAAAAAAAAACTGCCAGCCAAGAATTATATATCCAGAAAACTTTCTCTCAAATATGCTGGCAAAATTAGGAAATTTCCAGATAAACAGAAGTTTAGGGAATTTGTAAAAATTAAACCAAAATTACAAGAAATACTAAAGGGAGTCTTCCAGTTAGAAAATGAGTAACATCAGATAACAACCTGAGACTAGAACACAAATATCAACCCAGATAGGGAGTCACAAAAATAAATCCAAGTGAAAACACTGAAAATAAGGAAATAGTCATGTCACTATGTAAAAAATGACAACATTAAAACAAAAAAGAGGCACTAAAAAATGTAGACATAGATTTTTCATATGGAGAGGAAGTCAAGGCAATATAAAGAAATAAAAGACTGGTTTAAATTTAGTAAAATAGGGGTAAATATTAAGGTAACCACAAAGGGAACTAACAATCCTACACATAAAAAAAAACAGACTCAGCAAATACAAAATCAAAACAATAAAAAAGAAGAAAATATATAAAGAAAAATGACTCAGCAGAGAAAATTAAGTGGAACAAAGAAACTGTCAACAACACACAAAACAAGACATCAAAATGACAGCCATAAACTCATACCTATCAATAACCATTTTGAATGTAAATGGACTAAATGCACCAATAAAGAGACAGAGAGTAGCAGAATGGATTAAAAAAAAAATCTGTCTATATGCTGCCTACAAGAGACATACATTAGACTTAAAGACACAAACAAGCTAAAACCCAAAGGATGGAAAAAAATATATAATGCAAACAACACTCAAAAAAGAGCAGGAGTGACAATATTAATCTCTGACAAAATAGACTTTAAAGTGAAATCCACCACAAAGGATAAGAAAGGACACTATACAATGATTAAAGGGTCAATACACCAGGAGGACATAACTATAATAAATACTTACGCACCCAATGACAGAGCTCCAAAATACATAAAACAAACTCTAACAGCACTGAAAAGAGAGATAGACAGCTCCACAATAATAGGAGGAGACTTCAACACACCACTTTCAGTGAAGGACAGAACATCCAGAAAGAAGCTCAATAAAGACACGGAAGATCTAAATGGTACAATCAACTAACTTGATCTCTTGGACATATACCAAACACTCCACACAACAGCATCCAAGTATACTTTCTTTTCCAAAGCACATGGAATATTTTCCGGAATTGACCACATATTAGGCCATAAAGCAAGCCTTAACAAAATCCAAAGCATCAAAATATTACAAAGCATCTTTTCTGACCATAAAGCCATAAAAGTAGAAGTCAACAACACAAAAAGCAAGGAAAAAAAATCCAACACACGGAAACTGAACAACACCTTACTCACAAACTACTGGGTTATAGAAGAAATTAAGGATGGAATAAGAAATTCACAGAATCAAACAAGAATGAAAACACATCCTACCAGAACCTTTGGGACACAATAAAAGCACTGCTCAGAGGTCAGTTTATAGCAATAAATTGCACATATCCAAAAAGAAGAAAGGGCCAAAATCAAAAGATTAACCCTACAACTGGAACAAGTAGAAAGAGAGCAGCAAAAGAAGCCCTCAGGCGCCAGAAGAAAGGAAATAATAAGAATTAGAGCAGAATTAAATGAAATAGAGAATAGAAAAACAATTGAAAGAGTTAACAAGTACAAAAGCTGGTTCTTTGAAAAGATCAACAAAAGTGATAAACCATTGGCCAAACTGACAAAAGAAAAACAGGAGAGGAAGCAAATAACCCATATAAGAAATGAGATGGGTGATAGCACAACTGACCCAACTGAAATTCAAAGAATCATAACAGAATACTATGAAAAATTTTACTCTAACAAATTTGAAAACCTAGAGGAAATGGACAAATTTCTAGAAACTCACTACCTAACTAAACTAACACAGAGGTAAAACAACTAAATACACCTATAATAAAAGAAGAGATTGAAAAGGTAATTTAAAAATTCCCAACCAAAAAAAAAAAAAGCCCTGACCCAGACGGTTTCACTGGAGAATTCTACCAAACCACCACCACTACTAAAGGTATTTCAGAGCATAGAAAAGGATGAAATACTCCCAAACTCATTCTATGAAGATGGCATAACCCTGATACCAAAACCAGGTAAAGACACCACAGAAAAAGAACAAGATATCTTCTCATGAACATTGACGCAAAAATCCTCAACAAAATTCTAGCCAATAGAATTCAGCAACATTCTCAAAAATATAATTCTCTATGATCAAGTGGAATTCATACCAGGTATGCAGGGATGGTTCAACATTAGAAAAACAATAAATGTAATCCATCACATTAATAAAACAAAAGACAAGAACCGCATGATCTTATCAATCAATGCAGAACAGGCATTTGACAAAGTCCAACACACATACATGATAAAAACTCTCAACAAAATCAGTACAGAAGGGAAATTCCTCAACATAATTAAGAACATTTATACAAAGCCAATAGCCAACATCATCCTAAATGGAGAGACTTTGAAAGCATTCCCTATGAGAACAGGACACAGACAAGGATGCCGTTTATCACCATTCTTATTCAACATTGTGCTGAAGTTCCTAGCCAGAGCAATTAGGCTAGAAAAAAAAATAAAGTGCATCCAGATTGGTAGGGAAGAAGTCAAAGTATCTCTATTTGCAGATGATATGATCTTATATGCAGAAAACCCCAAACAATCCACAAGAAAACTACTGGAACTAATAGAAGATTTCAACAAAGTATCAGGATACAAAATGAACATACAAAAATCAGCTGGATTCCTCTACACCAACAAAGAAAGCTTCGAAGAGGAAATCACCAAATTGATACCATTTACAATAGCCCTCAAGAAGATAAAATACTTAGGAATAAATCTAACCAGAGACATCAAAGACCTATACAATGAAAACTATAAGACACTACTGCAAGAAATCGAAAGAGACCTGCATAAGTTGAAAAACATACCTTGCTCATGGATAGGAAGACTCAACATTGTGAAAATATCAATTCTACCCAAAGCGATCTATACATACAATGCAATCTTGATCCAGATTTCAAAGGCATTTTTTAATGAGATGGAGAAACAAATCACCAACTTCATATGGAAAGGGAAGAGGCCCCGGATAAATAAAGCATTACTCAAGAAGAACAATGTGGGAGGTCTCACGCTACCTGATTTTAGAACCTATTAAACCACCATAGTAGTTATAACAGCCTGGTACTGGTTCAACAACAGATACATAGACAAATGGAACAGAATTGAGAATCCAGACATACATTCATCCACCTATGAGCAGCTGATATTTGACAAAGGCCCAAAGTCCATCAATTGGGGAAAAGATAATCTCTTTAACAAATGGTGCTGGCATAACTGGATATCCATCTGCAAAAAACTGAAACAAAACCCATACGTCACACCATGCACAAAAACTACCTCAAAATGGATCGAAAACCTAAATACAAAATCGAAAACAATAAAGATCATGGAATAAAATATAGGGACAATGTTAGGAGCCCTAATACATGGCAAAAACAGAATACGAACAATAAGTAACAATGCACAAACACCAGATGATGAACTAGATAACTGGGAGCTCCTAAAAATCAAACACTTATGCTCAACAAAAGACTTCACCAAAAGAGTAAAAAGACAGCCTACAGACTGGGAAAAAAATTTTGACTATGACAAGTCCGATCAGCGTCTAATCTATAAAATCTACAAGATACTGCAAAACCTCAACAAGAAAAAAACATTAACTCAATTAAAAAATAGGCAAATGATATGAACAGAAACTTCACCAAAGAAGATATTCAGGTGGCTAACAGACACATCAGGAAATACTCACAATCATTAGCCATTAGAGAAATACAAATCAAAACTGCAATGAGATACCATCTCACCTCAACAAGGCTAGCATTAATCCAAAAAACACAAAATAACAAATGTTCGATAGGTTGCAGTGAGATTGGAACACTTATACACTGTTGGTGGGAATGTAAAATATACAACCACTTTGGAAATCGATTGGCGCTTCCTTAAAAAGCTAGAAATAGAAGTACTATACGATCCAGCTATCCCGCTCCTTGGAATACATCCTAGAGAAATAAGAGCCGTCACACCCATGTTAACTGCAGCACTGTTCACAATAGCAAAAGATGGAAACAACCTAGGTGTTCATCAACGGACGAATGGATAAAAGAATTATGGTATATTCACACAATGGAATACTATGCAACGATAAAGAACAATGATGAAGCCATGAAATATAACAGGGAGAAGCTGGAGGTCATTATGCTGAGTGATTTTAGTCAGTCACAGAAGGACAAA